>NC_068982.1:66682805-66690129 GCF_001194135.2 Octopus bimaculoides | reverse complement strand
ATATATATATATATATATATATATATATATATAATGAAATGCTAGATCGACCTCAGTGGGATTAGAACGTAAACGTATGCTGCTAAATACAGCAAAGTTGTATAAGTAAAAAAAAAAAAAAAAAACTTCTTTGGCCAGTTTTGCTACTGTGCTATATTTAGTAGCATACGTTTATGTTCTATTTCCACCAAGGTCGGCCTGGCCTTTCATTCTTCTAAAAATCGATAAAATATGGGCCAGCTGAGTATTGGAAGTTGATTTTAATGGACCATAACAGTGATTCCCAACCTTTTCACTACCAAGGACCTCTTTTATGTAAGTGAGTTTTCCCAAGGACCCCAGGATATTGAAAGGTCTGTTAGCTTAACATGTTCACGGACTCCCAGTGCTACCTTTGCGGATCACAGACTGGGAACCACTAGACTATAACCTTCTTCCAAATCTGGAGAGGCGTAATTTATCTTTATGAAAAAGAACTACTCCCCCACCACACACTTTTGCCCTAACAACTTTGCTACTGTATTGTACAGTATCTACATTCATTAAATTTTAAAACAGATTGTCTGTACATAACTTGAAAAATTTCTCTTAAAATTACTAATTTTTTTTTAGAGACAATGACCAAGGTGTTCATTCGATAGCATAGAATTTTCAAAGATATACAAAAAAAGAAACCCCCACAATCAAAGACGGGCAGATATTGGGTATTTCACAGCTGTACCCAATCACTAACTGCCAAAACTCCAATAATATTTATCAACACTGTAGTACATACAACACAAAACGTACGTTCGTACTTGACTCATTTATTATCAGTTCTATCATAATTGGTGCTAAAATATGAAGACATAATTATTTGACTGGAGTTTTGCCATATTCTTTTAAGAATCACAATCCTTTATGAATTTTAGTCCAATGTTGAACGTAGGTATATGGAATAAAATCTTATTGAGTATTTTTAAAAAAATTGAAAGCAATAAACTAACTTTGAAATGCTCTTCTACCATCGAAAAAGCTATTGGAAACTGATGTCTAAGTACAGAATTATTGACAACTTCAATAATGCTTGACCGGGCACACGGAGTATTCCAGTAGTTTTCATGTTACCTTTGAATTTTATTCACCTATAGAAATACCTGACTGAATTTCATCCGAGGCTTTCTTAAAAATTAGACTCATCATCAATCGATATTTCCTCTAGCAGTAGAGTACAGAATGTTTTTTTTTTATTCCTTTACTTGTTTCAGTCATTTGGTTGTACCTTTGCTGGAGCACCGCCTTCAGGGGTTTTAATCGACCAGAAGACTTTTTTTTTTAAGCCTAGTACTTATTCTATCGGGCCCTTTATGCCGAACCGCTAAGTTACAGAGACGTAAACCCACCAAACCCGGTTGTCAAGCAGTGATGCAGTGATAAAGAGACACACACACGATATGCTTCTTCCAGTTTCGTCTACCAAATCCATTCACAAGACTTTGGTCAACCCGAGAATAAAGTAGAATACTCTTGCCAAAGGTGCTACGCAGTGGGGCTTACCACACAGTCACGTCTCTGTTCGTTGCCATTACATTGAGTTCTATCCATGAATATTGAGACTATTTTAGGATATGATCTTTCCGGCTACCATTGCAAAGTCCTCGGATTTTTTTTCAAAGTATCTTAGAAAGATCACAATTTCAAAGTTTGGTGTAGCCAGACGGTTTTAAAGATATGCTTTTAACTTTACAAACGAAAGTGTCATTTCTTGCAGATTTAATATTTTAACTGTTAGTTTGTCTTATGATATGATTTCTTAAATATTTCAATTTTTTTTTTTTCAGATCACGTGAACCAATCTAGTCCATTTATAACTCCAAGGACAATGCAAATGTTACATATTTTATCTTTAACTGGTATTCGATTTCAGTTGTAAAGGTATTCTTCCTTTCAGAAAAAAGCTGACCATGCCAGCGCAATTCTGTGGCTGACAATCTTTTTGTTTGAAATTAACGGCTTATGCCCTAGATAGAAAATTTCTACTGCTTGCTTTAAAGGTCTGCCCTAGATTGTTATTCCAAGGCTTTGCTCTCTCTTATCTGTAGTCATGCATTTAGTCTTATCAAGATTAATTTGGAGACCTACTTTTACATTTGCAGCTAAGTAACTAGTGAAATACTGAACGCTAGTAATGTCATTGTTAGTTGCAGCAATGTCATTTACATAGGTTTAAAGATCATTTAACCTCTACAGAGATCCCACTACTATTTTCTTTAGCTAATACTAAATAAAAAAAAAAAAAGAACAGACAAAATGTCACCTTTGTTTAATGCCTTTAATTGTACCCACAAATCTACCGGTGCCAACATAGGTCTTCATAAATTATAAACCTTCAAGTACAGAATTAAGGAGGATAAATAATCCTTCTAGATGGGGCTGCAATCTAGGAAACTCCAAAGCGATGAAAGGTGCGTGCTTTCAAAAGCCTTGGTAAAGTTAAGGAAAACTATATGGTTTGGGGTTGTTGGACTCAACTGATTTTTCTATAATTTACCGCCAGAGCTGGCAGAAATGTTAGCACGCCGGGCGAAATGCTTAGCGGTATTTCATCTGTGTTCACGTTCTGAGTTCGAATTCCGCCGCGGTCGACTTTGCCTTTCATCCTTTCGGGGTCGATAAATTAAGTACCAGTTACGTACTGGGGTCGATATAATCGACTTAATCCGTTTGTCTGTCCCCTCTGTGTGTAGCCCCTTGTGGGCAGTAAAGAAATAGGTATTTCATCTGTGTTCACGTTCTGAGTTCAAATTCCGCCGATCTCGACTTTGCCTGTCATCCTTTCGGGGTCAATAAATTAAGTACCATTTATGCACTGGGGTCGATGTAATGGACTTAATCCCTTTGTCTATGCTTGTTTGTCCCCTCTATGTTTAGCTCCTTGTGGACAATACAGAAATAAGAAAAGTATTTCTACGTATGTCTCTTCCAGGCTGGCCGGCGAAAACTTTTTTCCCAGGAGAGTTCCGGACCCCAGTTATGAAGTCATTTGCATACAGCAATCAGAGCTCAACTATGAAACTAATTTATGAGCGCATAACAAGTGATGTGCGATAACGTTACTTGATTAAGGAATGACCATGTTTCTTTTCTCTAAATAATGCTTGTTGCTTTTGTTTCAACCATGGCTGCCTCTGTGTAGTTATTTTTGTTATTGTTTACTTCGTAAAACAGTAAGGGGATTGGGTTGCTAGCACATCACCCTCTACCATATGGGGTCTTAACAAAATCCGATAATAGGTATAGATGCAAATCTATCTAATCAAGCATTACTTGGCGACCGGTCGATTTGCAATACCGTTCTTCGTCTTGAGTTTACTTGGTAGAATGTGTTTGCTAACTTGACAAGGTCAAGGTGAACTCTAATTGATTGCATGCAAATGAGGTCAATACTGGGGTCTGGAACTCTCGTGGGAAAAAATTTCGCAGCCGGCCGGTATCCCGAGAAGAAAACACGAGTAGAGGTGTGTGTGTGTGTGTGTGTGCGCGCGCACACACACACACAGCAGTGCGTCCTGGCGTTGTCCGGGTGTTATGACCTACAGCCTCATTGTATTATTTGTTTCTTTATGGACAGAATCGGTACAGCTGATACATAGTGAACTGGATTACAGGCGTAATGGAAGTTTTTGTTGGTTTAAAAGTGAAGGTGGGGGAGGTACAATTTGCATGGGCTTGCATGAAAGTGCATTATTATTAAGATCACAAACTATGAATTGTTTCATCGTATAAAAGGGGGTTAATACGATTTTACCCAGAAATCACGTTTCCAAATTTTAATTTCACTCCGTCCCCACCGCAACTTCTTAATTTGTAACACTTTTTCGAATTTTTCTTTCCTCATCCACGTAGAAAAATACAGAGATTACGAATCTGAGAAATGTATTTTTTAAAGTTTAATTTTTCTTAAAGAAACGATGCCCCTTCCCCTACTTCGCCCACCCATTACCAACCCGCTTTCAAAAAGCTAAAATCTCCCAATGCTTCACTTTCATCTGGTGTTTCATGCATGCGTAGAATTGTACTGAAATAAAAGACGTAAAAAATACCAGACCACCACCAGAAAACCAGACATGCTAAAAACAGGTAAACATTATTTCTCAAGAAACATCCTCGCTTTCCAGAAAGCTAAAAGTGAAATTGTTGTGGAGAGAGCCATTGACACTCCTGGCGGATTGGCGAATGGATTAGCCGAACTCTTATAAAGAGTAGTGCTCGGTAGTAGAGGAGAGAGCGTTTTGGTAGTCTTGCGAAGTACGTCGTGTGAACATATTGATTAACTTCTGCATAATTTATCTATACCAACCTGTTGCAGGATATAAAAGAAATATTGGGAGTTTGTAGCTTTTGGGAGTGGTGAGATGATGGGTGGATGTTTAAGAAGGAGATTTTGGTGTTTCCTTAAGAAAAAAGGAAGAAAATTCTTAAAGATTCGTGCTGCTTTTTTTTTTTCCTTCGTGGATTTAAAATTAGTTTTTAAACATTGAATGGCGATGGGGGTCCACAAGAATAAAATTGAAATCAAAGGGGACCATAGATAAAAAATGGTTGAGAACCACTGTTTTATACTAAAGCATTAAAGAACAGAAATTCTGTTATCAAGATCTCGTGTGTGTGTGTGTGTGTGTGCGCGCGCGAGAAGCAATGTAAGACGCGCACAATTTGTAGATGTGACTGGGGGCTGTCAATTTTATAACTGCTTGTTTCTGTTACTTAGCCTGTCCGTAACGCTTCCACATGATTAGTTGAAGGGGAGAGATAGGGAGGGGATGAGATATGGGGAGAGGTGGAGGTGAGTGAAATGTGTAATTTTTTAAAATTTACCCCGTCTGTAACGATTTCACGTGATTAGTTGGAGAGGAAGGCGAAGAGCGAAAGAAAAGGGAGTGAGAAAAAGAGAGTAAGGCGAAGAGTAAGAGTGCTGTTTATAAAATTGAGCATAAAGTATATAAAACGTATAAAGTGCATTAAGTAATCATCATATTCCAATGATTAGCAGATGAGCGACTATCTTTTGATACAGATAACACAAGCTACGCTTTTAGGTTTTTTGGATCAAGTTTTCAGATATAACCTAATAAGTTTACCATTTATTCCGTGAAATATTCACGGGTTCCGCTAGTTACTATTATTATTGGGTGATGTTTACGTTCATTCTAATATCTTTTTAAATTACAATGAATGCTCTTTTGAAAAAGGGTATTAAACCAGTTTAACATAACGTCTATAATTTTGATTAAAATGACTTAGTATATTTCATTATAACTATTTATCTTTCTAAGTAAAAGCTATAAACAAATATGAAGTCAAAACTAGCCAACGACGGAACCTTTCTGCAGTCACACGACCTGCTAGAACTAACTAAATCGCATACTACAATTAGGGACCTATTAATAAAATCTTATATAACCTATATCTAAAAGAGAGAGGTTACGGTTAAAATACCTCTGGTCATAAATCTACTTGTTCAAGGCTAACCTGACACTAAACAACAATATTACTTCAAAGTAAGAAACAACAAACATAACATTCTTTAATGTCCTTGCTTTCGCAAGTCCAATAAATAACTTTTTTGTCAAACTAGAGGAGTATTAAAAGAGACATCCATGTGTAACTAATGGCAGTGATGAAAATATTCACATTTAATTCACAGCACACAGTTGGCTCTGGGGCAGTACATTTAAAGGAGGGATCGAGTTCAAAACGGGGGCGCCAGTATTTTCTTAACGAAACACTTTGAAACTTGGGACACTGGTAGAATGTGTCATATAAAACATCTTTTTCTCTTAGTCTTCTTACGAAAAATTATTATATTGCAACTTATTTCATGTTAAAGTTGTCGTATTTCTGTAATTTCAACCAATGACTGACGGTGATAAAATTATTATTTCCTTGTCAAAAATGGCTGAAGCATATTGGCAGTAGCTAATAAACCTTTCTATTATAGGCACAAGGCCTGGTTTTTTAGGGAAGGGTAAGGGTTAGGGCAAATGTACACATAAAGTTCAGGCAGATGTTAACGAAATTATATTAAAAATAAAACGAAGGAAAACGAACACACGTGTGTTGCCTCTCTGCAAAATGTCAGAAGTAATGGAGATTAAATACGCTTTACACCGCTTAAACTGCCAAAGGAGTAACTGTAAACAGCTGAATACTTGTCAGTGATTGGTTGAAATTATCGAAATAAGACAATTTTTTACATGAAATAACTTCGAATACAAAATTTTTTTTCTGTTCTATAACACAAAATAGATAAGTATACGAAGTTTGAAAGTCTTTCGGTACCAAAAACACTACATAAAACATAAATGAAAACTGGTGCCCCCGTTTTGAACTAGATCCTAAAGGAGTAATATGGGACAAGATAATACACAAGCCAAACTGACAGTGGGTCAGTGATAGTAATTTGATAACCCTAAGGCAGCCCTAATCAAGTAGGCGTATCTTTATTCAAATTAATTCAGCCATGATCATTCCAGCTTTTTTGTTTTTTTGTCAGGAAACTGTGTTCCTTGAACGACACTTTGCAATGTATCCATTGATATTTTTTTTTAAGTTGAAAGAATACAATCTGAGGGTGACTTGGCTGCTATTTCCAGCAGGTCGAACAGTCACCTGACATTACCTCGCTGGCTTATTATACCTTATAGGCCAGTCAAGTGTTCGGCGATGCAGTTTTAATCGTCATTAAGCAATGTGTGTCAATTATAACGTCTTAACAATTACATGAACTTTTATTTATTACCAGATGGTGTAAATCAATCGTTGCAGTCAGCTGTAATCCACTGGGTTTATAGATAGTTTTGCTGTTGTGGTTGTTCCAAATTTATGCTATTAACTAGAATTCGGTTATGATATCTACCTTTAGTTTGAAATTAGATATTTAGCATCTGAGTAAACCAAATGGTATTACTACAAAAATATTGCATTATTGTACAAACATTGACTGAGTGTACTACAAAACTTGAGAGAGAGAGAGAGGTGTATGTGCGTATGTGTATATATGACTTCTCATATCTGATAATGTGGGTGGGTTGAACGCGTCCTCGAAACTAAGTCAAACTGCTATTACACACACATAAATAAATATATATATATATATATACATATAGACACACACAAACAACTATTCAGCCTGTTACATATTATGTAGGTGTGTTCGCCTGTTGAATGGTTGTGTTGTTAAGACTGGAAAATTTATATAAACTTTTAAGAGACAATGTCAGGACAACGTATTTAACTAGTTCATTATCATAAATCGATATTTAAAGCAAAAAAAAAAAAAAAA
>NC_068982.1:66680991-66682349 GCF_001194135.2 Octopus bimaculoides | reverse complement strand
ACTTTTTACATCTGTAAAATGTATGATCGTTTAAAGAAGAAAAAAAACATTTAATCCTTCGGTTGTATTTTTAACGCCCGTCACTTATGAATGTCAGAAAATTAGGAGTCAATGATATATTTTAAAATAGGAAATATAAGTCATTTCTCTCGCATTATATGTGTGTGTGTGTGTGTGTGTGTGTGTGTGTGTGTGTGTGTGTATCTATATCTATATATATATATATATATATAACCCTACGATGCTTCAGCGTGACAGCAGTCAAATGACAAACAAATGAAATACATTTGTAAAAACTTGACCCGCTAATGTCTTCTTTTTCTGCTCATGGCTTTATAAAGTTTAGTAGTGGTGTGCCCTTATATTCATGTAATACTACAGGTGAGTCGGCTATATACATGCACACACAAGGTCTGAGATCTGTGTCAAGAGTAAGAAACATCTACATCGAAGATATACAAATATCGATTAATATAAATTAATTATTGTTAACTCAATGAAAATAGTATCGACTGAACACACACACACACATTCTGTGTGTGTGTGTGTGTGTTATTGACAAATCTGGTTGAGGAAATAGAAAGCTACACATTGACATACAAACGATATTTAAAAGAACGAGGCTAAGTCGGCATTTGACCTGCTAGAAATAGCAGCCAAATCTCCCGCAAATCACAACATTGTTTTAAATAAGATTAAAAAAAAGGACACATTCAATAATATAGTCATGCAAATAAGACGGGATGGTAATGGATGAAACGATCAAAATAGTTCTGAAGCAAAACAAAAACTTCTATAATTCTTCAATCTTGTATATTAGCAACAGACAATATAGCTCTAGCTGGGGCATGTGATAAACAGATCTATTTTAAAACGGGGGCGCCAGTTTTCATTTATGTTTTATGTAGTGTTATGTAGACTTTCAAACTTCGTATACTTATCTATTTTGTGTTATAGAACAGAAAAATATTTTTGTATTCGAATTTATTTCATGTAAAAAATTGTCTTATTTCGATAATTTCTACTAATCACTAATTCAGTTGAAAACAGTTAGCGCTGTAACGGTGTATATCGTATTAATCCCCTAACACTAACCCTAACTAGACTGTTAACCGTAACCGTAACCCTAACCTTAAAACTAACCCTAACTCGAGAATCCGAACTCTAAAATTGTTACACACATAGGTACGCACAGCGTAATTTATTATATAAACAATATATGCGTATAAATTACGATTAAACCGGATGAAATATGTCACTGGGAATAACATTTTTATGATCGCCCAGCAGTAACTCTTATTCAGCTGAATAGACGTCAGTGATTGGTTGAAATTACAGAAATACAACTTTAACATGGA
>NC_068982.1:66679178-66680981 GCF_001194135.2 Octopus bimaculoides | reverse complement strand
CTTTTTTTTTTTTTTGTTAAGAAGACTAAGAGTAAAAGATGTTTTATATGACACATTCTACCAGTGTCCCAAGTTTCAAAGTGTTTCGTTAAGAAAATACTGGCGCCCCCGTTTTAAAATAGATCTTAACTGTTTGTAATATGGGCGCAAAAAACCAGAAATTTTAAGGTAGGAGACACTCAATTATATCCGACCCTAGTATTTTATAGGCACGAATGATGAAAAGTAAAGTTGACTTCGACAGGATTTCAACTTAGAATGTAAAGAGTGAGAATTGTACAGCAAAACATTTTGTCTAACGATTCTGCCAATCTACCACCCTCGACTGTTTCTAATTAGGCACAAGACTTAAAGCTTCTGCGCGTGTGGAGAGAAGGGACAGGCGAATATGACGAAAGACAAAGTTGAGGCCGGCAGGACTTGAACTCGGCCTGAAGTTTTTGAAGAGGAAGACAGTCTATTTCGGACCCAATGCTTGAGTGGTACTGTACCGACCCAAGAAGTATAAAAAACAAAATTGATCGCGATAAGATTTGAACTCAGTATGTAAATTACCAGAACTGATTTCTGACATTAAGGTCACACTTTTCGAGTTGGCAGGTATTTAGTTGATCTAATCGGAACAGTATTTGACTGGCATTACTCTATTTTATTGGTCTTAAAAGCGTGAAAAGCAAAGTCGACCTGGATGAGATTCGAACTTACAGTATAAAGAGATGGAACTAAATACAAGATATTAAGTCTGGCGATCTAATTCTGTACACACACGTCGCAACCGAGTGAAAATAATCATTTCTAACATGTATAACACTTAAAATTTGGAGACGGAAGTTATGAACCAACTATATCGAACTCAGTATTTTACTGGTACTTTATTTTATTGACTCCAAAAGGACGGAAGGTAAAGTTGATCTCGGCGGGATTTGAAATTACAACTTTGAGAACCGTTATCTAAATACTGCAAATCTGACGCTCTAACAATCCTGTTAATCGACCGACCTAAATAATGATTTCTTTTTCTTTCTTCCTAATTGTTGATATTTTTACACCTGAAACACATAACGCGCCTTTTATGTCGACATAAAACTAACGTTTACAGTTTACTGAAACCATCAGTATATTACTGGTACTACAATGTATATACCGACCGTCTCCTTCTCAAATAGTGAAAATAGTGAAAACGCGAAGTTTATTACTGTGCGATTTGAACACAGGCCGAACAGATTGATATGATAACGTATGTAAATCCAGTGTTCAGACCATCCCTTGGCAGCTCACAACCAATAAATATTTCTATTTAGACCTTTAGCATTCAGCATACTCTGTCAAATATAAAGCTTTTTTTTTCCACATATTTTGGATTAATCATGCGTTGTCTTGTAGCTCCGAGGTTTCAATGATATTTCTAGAATGACATTGTAAAGTAGGTGTCAGGAATCAGATTAGGCTGCATTCAACGTAAGGGCCTGATTTAAATGCTTAACTTCAATTTGTTTTCTCAACTCAGTTAAACCGAGGCGATTCTGAAGAATAGAGTCAGAAAGTATCCAGTGCATAAAAAAAAAAACAGCAGTTTTTGGGACGTGTTTGTAATCTACGATGCTTATGACATATCTGACGAAATTATGATTTTTGGCGTACTGGATAAGTTCTGACTATTCTTCAAGAACGCAGATTTTATATATATACATATATATATAAATTAAAAACGTAAAAATAAAAATAAAAACAGAACACAAAGGATTCCGCGGTACACGTTAAACTTTATAGTCGTTGCATCATTATATATATATATATATATAT
>NC_068982.1:66665447-66679031 GCF_001194135.2 Octopus bimaculoides | reverse complement strand
AATCATAAATATATAGGGATTGACAGTAACCTGCTTCTCCAACATACTGAGAATTCAGAAATAGCAGTCAAAGAACTACTGATTTCAAAACTACAAATTATTGCTCCAGATTGATAGCGATATTTTTGATACACACAGAACAAAAAACAATAGAGAAGAGTAAAAAACACTTGCCTTTTAGTTAATTTAGTACAATTGTTTCACAGTTAAGAGTACATAATACTCTATTCTGATCTTCAGCTAAATATTCTAATAAATTTGTTAATGTCTAAATAACTCACGTCAATTTTGACCATAAACAATATATGAGTATATGCATATATGTACATGTATGTATATACGTTCATCTACATGTACATATAGACACATTTGTTTTGCAAGATTCTTGATGTGAAAGCGTGTGTTGAAACATTGTTATATACTTGATTATTTCTTTTGTCAATTAGATACACGCACAAATAGTGCGTGTGTTTAAGTAGCAAATGATGACCGTTCCCAAGTATGAGTGTGAAACAAGGAAAATTAATTCGATGAAGAGCCAGTAAATATAGTCTGTCTGCTAGAAATTGCAGCCAAATTTCCATCAACACACACCTTGCAGTCTTAAGAAAAGAAAAGAACAGCTAGGATAAGAGTGCACTATTCGAGTGGGTGTTGAAAAGTTCCTGGCATTAAGGGTGTCGCGAAAGACCTGGCTGGAGTCTCAACCTTTCTAGTTCTTTTATGGGGTTTAGAAAAACTGAAAGACTGCTACAATAAGTATGTGAATCTGAGAGGGGAATATATTCAATACAATCATAATTAACTGATCCTCCTGTATTTTCTTTAGCCAGGAACTTTCCATCAACCCCTCGTATCTGAAATGGAAGTGGAGAAATGCATGACTGGAACGCTTTGGATTCTAGCTCTGCTCAGTCATCGCTAACCAAAAGGTTCAACAATGACATATCTATCGCGTATGAATGTAAACACAAATGATGATCCATCCACATGATACAATAAAACGATTGAGTATTTGCGTCCGAAAAACAGCGCTGTCCTTCGACTCCCGCGTTAGACCTCAAAATATTTCTTAGGAGACAAAGCTGACAATTTTGAAGGGAGAAGTTATTCGATAACGTTGTCCCCCAAACCCGCACTCGCTTAGTACTTTATGTTATCGACCACGAAAAGACGAAAGGTAATTAGTGACCTCGGCAGGATTTGAACTCAGTACATAAAGAATCGGAAAAAAATATCGCACGGCATTTTGTCCGGTGTTCTAACGATTCTGCCAATCCGCCGCCCGATAATATTCGTTTCTCATTTGACATAAAGACAATAGTTCTAAGATGAAGGATGGGGGCGCTGATTATATCGACCCCAGTACTAGGCCCTCGCATGAATGAAAGGCCAAAACGACCTCGGTGAGATTTGAACTGAGAACGTAGAGAAGCAGAAGAATTACTGCAAGACCGATGCTCTAACCATACTACCAATCCTTCTCTCTAATAACAATCATAATTGGAATAAAAAATACAACATAAATAAATGAATGCATTGACCCAACTAATCTCTTGTGTCCGAAAAGTAACAAGTAGTTTCTAAAACTTCCGCGCGTCAACTATATATAGATACGCAGTATCCCACAGTCTGAGAAACTACTCAAGCGTTTCAAGTGTTGATTTTATGTTTCGCAGATCTTATCACCTTCTGTTACATTTTATTCGACCACGCTATTTTTATGATTGTGCTTTGTATTTTCAAATAAATCAATGTGAACTAGGCCTTTTAAAAAGAGCGAGAGACGGCCTTGTTCAATCTGAGATAAAAACTAAACAAATAACGCCCCGTCGAGGTTGTGTTAACCTGGTTGCTGGACTTGCTAGAAATAGCAGTCATTTGCACAAAACTATCATATCCTGTACCGTGTTGGGAAAGGGGCCCTACTGGATAATGTATCTTCATATACCCTTAAAAAAGGTCAAGAGGGTGTGGCGAAAACATCTTTGATCACAGGCCCCACTGACCAGGAGCCATTTGGGAGCTGAACGTCAGCAGCAACGATAAAAATAAACATAAGACAGATTTATAGTGCTATGAAATTCTGTAAATTGTTCATAAACTAGTAAGAAATACACGGAATGCAGTCGTTCATTTAAACTTAACTTAGAAATATTTACAAACTACTAAGAAGAATTATTACCACTCGGCAGAGAGAAACTTCTTGATTTAAATTATTCACACGCTGTTTAGAAACTCGTAGATGACATTAAAAAGTTCAAGAAGTTATACTGAAAAAGTCATTCAAAATAATTGACTAGAGCAGCTGCATTTCAGAAAGGTGAATTAAAAGTTAAAACATTTTTACGCAAGCCTTTAGTCGCCATGTTAAGAAGGTTCGTGCATCCGGCGTGATCAACAAAATACAATATACAGGTATAGGCGGGTACATATACAGGTTTTCCATGAACCAAATTACTCGGTCTTATTTACAAATTATTAAATTATATTTCTAGAAAATTCATGACACTTCAATGAAAACAATATAATTGCTTTAGAAATAAATAGGATATTGCAGAATATAGCATAGCTGGCTTACCTACCTCATTCACACCAGGATGTGGGACACGGACTATAATACCAAGAAGAAGAAAAGAAAAAATTAGCACACCTGTTTTATACCATGTGACAACTTCCGACAGGTATTTGTTACAGTCTAGGTGATTGGTCGGTTAGACAAGAGGTGAACAGGTATGCCTCTTGTCGATAAAGTTATTTAATTCCACTTTATATAAACTTGTTATATACTTTGTTTTAAACGAGGCCTAGTTTTCGTTCTTTATCAATTTCTACTGACTGTATATATAGTTATGGTACTAACTGCTGGGCTTGTCTTAAACGTAGTCGAATGTCAATGTGGGCAACATCACGTCCACCTTCATAGCGCAACAGGTAATCAAACACGCCTTGATACAGCAGTCACTATTTTGATATTGTTATTCAGAGTTCACTCTCCTCTTCCTACTGTTGAAAGTTGTTTTTTTTTTAACTTCTGTGTTGGAAGGTGACTAATTTACTCTACAATTTTGGCCCGATTGATGTGGTTCGTTGACTAAAATTGTTTATACGGTATTTGCTGGCGCAAGAGACGCAACCTAATTTCGGCAGCGCATATTCCGAAGAACTTATGGGGAGGCTCAGCTTCGCATAGAAGACCCGGGGTGATTTATTTATTTATTTTATTTGGGGATATTTTTTTTTTTTTTTTTTTTTAGAAAGAAAAGTGTGCGTCTTATATGCCATCAAATACAGTATTAATATTTGGTGAGTATGACCCTTCTTAAGTTCCTGAGGACCTTTCTCTGCGAGCAATTTACTATTGGCAACAAATCTATTAAATGTAAAGGACTTGGATATTGCCTAATCTTTATCTCTTCCATATATTTGTGCTCCTAAGTAAGGAATCAATACTATCTTCTCTAATTCCGACGTTTTCCGTTGAGTTCAAATTCTGCTGAGGTCGACTTTGCCATTCATCCTTTCGGGGTCGATAACGTAAATAGCAGTTGAGTACCGAGGTCGATGTAATTGGATTTCCCGTTGCTTTTAAAATTGCTGGCATTGTACTGAAATTGGAAAAAAATATTTAGTCAGGAACAATCTTTCGCTCTTAAGTTAACCAAGTCAGTGTCCTCAGTTTTGTATATACTCTGATCATTGGACCGTGGCCATGCTGGGGCACCACGTAGTGAGGGTGGTATTGCTCGATGAAATCGATTCCACTACTTATTTGAGGTCTGATACTTATTCTATCGGTATTCTTACCCCTCCACCCTAAATGCTAAGTCATAGGGATGTAAACAAACTAACAGGTTTTCAAGTTGAGAGAGACAAACAGCCACGCACTTATAAACACATGATGAGCTTCCGTGCAGTTTCCGTCTGCCAATTCACTTACGTGTCTATAACAGAAGATACTTGTCCAAAGTGCTGCACAGTGGAACTGAACCTGAAACTACATGGCTGCAAAGCAAACTCCTTAACCGCACAACCATGCCAACACCTATACTGTTGTATATTTTAAATTAGATAGGTTTCCCTCAGTAACGCACCATATTGATTTCAACTTTCAAATTTTGGCACAATGCCTGCAAGTTCAGGGTGGGGTAGTCGATTACATCGGCCCCCAGTACTCAACTAGTATTCATTTTATCGACCTCGAAAGGATGAAAAGCAAAGTCGATCTCGGTGGAATTTGAACTCTGAATGTAAAGACGGACGAAATGCCAAGCATTTGGCCCGGTGTGCTAACGATTCTGCCAGCTCTCCGCCTCGTAACACACCATATTGCAATCAATATTCTGTACTTAAAAAAAAATAGGTAGTATTATATCATTTTAACCAAGAAATTAATAATCTACAATTGATGGTACTGTATATTCCACCATATTTGTCGAAATGAGTGTTAATTTTCAGTAATTAATCACAATTGAAAACTTGACCGACTCTATCTTTAAACTCCCACTATTTCAAGAAACCAAGTCTGTCTCTTTTATAAGCTAGTGTTAGTGGCCATGTTTAATTAGAGGGTAGTTATTGTATCTGCCAATTAAATACTTAAAGTGCTTTAAGTGTGGATGTCGTATTCATTAATTTAGTTAACCTTACTTCACCTCGTCGTACAATTATAAATGGCTGCAAGGAAATTGTAATTTACATTGGAACAAGGATTCGTAATCTGGAGAGAAAAATGTAGTTAGTCAATTGACTCTGCCTAGAATTTTACAAGCACTTATTTTGATGACTTTGGCAAGATTCGAACGTAGAATATAGTTGTTGGAAGAGAATGCTATGCAATATTTAGATACGTTTCTTTCTGCTCCCGAGTTCAAATTCCAAGAATCGAACTACTTAATTACATGACCATGCCTGCTGCTATATAGTCTGTACCCTTTTATTTTTTACTGAAACTCCGCCACTTCTAAGCTTTGCTTTCCATTCCTCCATGTTCGATAAATAACTATTGCTGTTTAGACCCAGAGTAACCCTGATAAAGCATTCCAACTGTGAACAGCCCATCTTTAAAGAGATATTTGGAGCCACATCGTCTAATGCCTTTTCATAGTGACTGGATGTGATGAGAGAAACTTTATTTCTAGCAAATCAAACGACCATGTATATGCTTCCCTCGTTAGTTTATGTAAGTAGTAGCGGCAGACGATCTTCGGATCGAACCATGGAAACTACATTTCCATCTGTTTTTCAAATTCTTAATGCTTGCTGTTGGTCGCAACACTTGAGAGAACAGTCACCACTTTATTGGGATGCGAAAAATACAAGGCACCCTATTCAACTTTCTTATAACTCTGTCAATTCGCTACTTTAAATTTGTACAGGTAGCTGTTATATAATTAGGCCAATCAAACCAATCGTACAGTACTTAAGTTATAGCTTTCTGCCAGTATATTAAGAATAATAATATCAAAATGACGAGCATCGGGAAAATATGCTTGGTGGCATTTCTTCTGGTTCACTGCGTTTCCTAACTGAAATACCACCGAGGTCAGTTTTGTATCCTACCCTTTCAGGATCGATAAAAATAAGCAGCAGCCGAATACTAGGGCTGATGTCATCGACTAAACCCTCTCTCTAAAACTGCTGATTTGTACCAAAACTTGAAACTATTATTATTGAGGCGGTGAGCAGTCAGAATTGTTAGCACGTCGAACAAAATGCTTTGCAGCATTTCGTCCGTCTTTACGCTGTGAGCTCAGATTCGGCCGAGGTCGACTTTACCTTTCATCCTTTCGGGGTCTTTTTGGTAGAAGCTTTGACGTTGGACAAAATGCTTGCGACATTTCTTCTGGCTCTTTACGTTCTGAGATCAAATCACGCTGAAATCAACTTTACCTTTCATTCTTTTAGGATCAATAAAATAGAAGTATTAGGCAAGTACTGGGGTCTGTTTTTTTTTTTTATTACCCATGTGGGCTAACATAATTGCTGGCCTTGTGTCTAAATTAGAATTATTTTTAGCAATGTTACGTCGACATATTTGGGTATATTTCCTAGCAATAATGGACGTTAATTCTACAGGTCCTCAGTTAAACATAGCTGGGTTTTGAAGTGATAATGAAAAAAAAATCACGAAATGGGGAGGTTTATTCCTACCTATGGCTATTTATAATGAGCAAATGTTGGCTTGCGTTATTTTCATTTTGGGCCAGATCTCATAAGTCTTTCTTTCTGCCATCAGTCTTGGAGACCTTGAAATGGTTCGTTGGCGGTGTCTTTCTCTGAGTATCCAAGAGATACGGGAGACGTTGGTCATCTTATTTACTAGGCTTCAGAAGATACGAGTAATCTTAATTATCAGGCCCCAGGAAATGTACGTCATCTTAAATTTCAATAGGACTGTTTTTAGGAGGGCCCAACAGACAATAGCCACAAACCCTTTTGGCTTCACTGAGCCCCGGACCGACATACTGACTGAACGCCCATTTTTCATCGTTAATATTTCATCATCTAAACCATAAAAAATTTTTAATGTAGTTCCTTGGTATCTGTTCGGAGTGAAATGCATATGATGATAGACATCGACGATGACGTATGTTTAGAGTAAATATTTCAAACACGATTGAAAAGACTTTCTGAAGATTTTTGGTTTCATGATAATTTACCTTTTCCTTTCCGTAGGGTTTAAATTAGTTTCTTTTTTTTTAACATTTTCTGTTAATGAATTCAGATCCTTCCTACTTTGGTGGACTCAGTTTGACGAGCATTCACTGCTACCTTATTTGTTGCTTTGCTAATTTATTAGTACTGTCGAGGCGGCGACCTAACAATCGTTAGTACGCCGGGCAAAATGTTTACCAGCATTTCGCCCATCTTTCCGTTTTGTTCAAATTCTGCCGGTGTCGACTTTACCTTTCATCCTTTCGGGGTCGATGAAACAAGTACTAGTTAAGCAGTGCGTTCGATGTAATAAACCTCCCCTTTCTGCCAAATTTTATGCTTCGTGTTTTTAGCAGCAATGATGACAGATTGGTTAAAGCATCGGGTAAATGCTTTGCGACCTTTGTCTCGTGCTGACTTTAAATCCCGTCAAGGTCAATTTGCCTTTCATTTATTTGCGGTCGATAATATAAAGTGTGGAGGCACAATGGCCCAGTGTTTAGGGCAGCGGACTTGCGGTCATAGGATCGCGGTTTCGATTCCCAGACTGGGCGTTGTGAGTGTTTATTGAGCGAAAACACCTAAAGCTCCACGAGGCTCCGGCAGGGGATGGTGGCGAACCCTGCTGTATTCTTTCATTACAACTTTCTCTCACTCTTACTCCTTGTTTCTGTTGTGCCTGTAATTCAAAGGGTCAGCCTTGTCACATTGTGTCACGCTGAATATCTTCGAGAACTACGTTAAGGGTACACGTGTCTGTGGAGTGCTCAGCCACTTGCACGTTAATTTCACGAGCAGGCTGTTCCATCGATCGGATCAACTGGAACCCTCGACGTCGTAAGCGACGGAGTGCCAACAACAAATATAAAGTACTATCACCCCAAAAAACTGCTGGCCTAGTGCCTAAAATTAGAAACCATTATTAACGCGTTTTCGGACAGTGAATTAACAGATAGATTTAAGCGTTGGAAAAAATGCTTTGCATATTCTTTACCTTCCGAGTTCAAATCCTGCCGATATCCACTTTGCTTTTCATCTCTCTGGAGTCAATGAAGTGTAATACTAGTCAAGTACTGACCTCCTCAGCCCCAAATTTGAGGCCCCGTGCTTATGAGAGAAGCAAATATTAGTAGTGCTGTTGGATGGATTGGTAGATATGCAGTATTTGTTGCATAGCTTTACGTTCTGAGTTCAAATTCCGGCAGGATAAACTTCCATGTTACCGGGCTCGATCAAATAAGTTAGCAGGTACAGGTTGAATACTAAATCGAGCTAATCGATTATATTCATACCTCAAATATGAAGTTGTGTGCCTTTGTTAGAAATTATTTTCAGCACTGTCACATCACCGAAAGCTGGATCGTGAAATTTGGTTGTCACATTCTTTGCTACGCCTCTTGATTCTTTCCTGTCTTAGACTGAAATTAGTCTTCGTAGTGTAAAAAAAAAAAGTTGTCAGAATATCAAAACATTGTGAATGGTTCTATGGTCTGTCTTGATCGACAATGGTAAGACTATAGGGTTGACGAAATGAGGTTGCTGGCATTCGTGACTTTTCTCAAGAGTATGATAGACATGTGTAGTGAAATGGCTGCAACGGAAAATCGATATCGAGTTCCTAGTTTATATCTGTTCGTCAAACCTTTGTCACCCTTCAGCGATGACTCAGGACTTCGAGATATAAAATTACTAATGAACAAAACAAAGTTTATATGTGGTCACACGACCTATAAGAAATGGCAGCCAAGTCACTTCCTCACTCCGATTGTCTTAAAAAGAAATCATATAGAGTATCCAGGGTATTGTTGTTTAGGATAGCTTTGAGCAGCATACAAACACCGTTGTTCGTAGGTCTGCTTGATCTAGGCTGACCTAGGTTTAAACAATTAATAATGTAGATTGGTGAGGTTGGAGCAGCAGTAAATGAATTGCTTGATACATTATCGCATCTGGATTAATGTCTTATTAATTCAAGTTCATTTTCTTTTAGGTATTTTAAAATACGGGTAAATCGAATGAATAGACTCCTCGACCAAAAAGCGTTGTAGAACAAAGAAAAAGAAAAGAAATATTAACCTCATTTTTTACAATGTATATTTTTGCAATATTTATATCAATGCTACATTTCGTTCATTTCCAACTCTGAATGTCTTGAATATCTACATTGTCCAAAGCTAGAGTCGTAACGTAAGATTTGCAGCTATTTTCCAATCTGAAATCGTTAAACAGAGTTGATATTTTTCATTGTGATGCAAAGTTAGCATGTATGGAGTTATAGTTGATTTAATCGACCCTCTTATATTACTGGCATTTTACTTTCATATTTGGAAAGATGAAAGACAGGCAACCTCGCCTGATTTGAACTCGCATTGAAGAGTATTTCATCTAGTAGTGCACTATCTCTCTTACTCCGGTGTCTTTGAAATTTGTGTAAGGTTAACCAGATATTCTTTCAGCCACTTAAGTTTTCCATGGGAAAAGAAAAACAAATTCGCTTACAGAGCGTTTGGCTCTTTATCAAGATTTATAACGGACATATATAAGATTTTTTGAATACTCTTAAAGGAGTGAAAAGGACAAAGTGCTTGTTATTTTAATAGGGGTGATAAGATTAACATCCATCTAACAGTATCGTCAGTTCGGCTTTAAAAAATGTTTACCATTGTAGGACTTGATTGGTGGCCGGGTGATTATTGTTTTATCTAGGAATGTGACACGAGGGATTCTAAAATCCCAGTCTTCGGCGACACCATACTGTTTTTAATATAATATCGTTTAGATCTTTTCGTGTTGAAGATAATTCAACTATTAACTTTATGATGAGTTGAATGCTAAAGTTTCTCTCTCTTTCTCTCTTCCACTCCCCAACCTCACACACACACACACACACACACAATGTATGTTTATTTTTAGGTCAAGTTTTAATAAAAACAATTTAACATTAAGCTGAAGAATTACTTTATAGTTTTTAGTAGAGTACATATTTATTATATTTTTATAAGAGTTTCGGCCTGATAGTCTTTCGTTGTTCAGACCCACATCAGCACTGATAGAGCAAGAAGCTTGCTTCCTAATCACATTGTTCCGTGTTCCGTCCTACTGCATGGTACCCTTTTAGTGTCTTCTACTGTAGCCTCGGGCCAACCAAAACATTGTGAGTGAATTTGGTAGACAGAAACTGAAAGAAGCCCCACCCCGTGTCTGTCTGTCTGTATGTCTGTCTTTGTGTCTGTGTTTGTCCCCCACCATCGCTTGACAACTGGTGTTGTGTTTACGTCCGCGTAACTTAGCGGTTCGACAAAAGAGACAAGTAGAATAAGTATTAGGCTTATAAAAGAATAAGTCCTAGGATCGATTTCTTCCACTAAAACCCTTTAAGGCGGTGCTCCAGCATGGCCGCAGGTCAAATGACTGAAACTAGTAAAAGAATGTAAGATAGATGAGTACAACATGAGGATTTAACTCCAATAGTTGACTTGCAAAATCGTGAGCGCTTCGGGCAATACCATACAACATTTAGGTGCATTCTGCGTTCAAATCCCGCTGAGGTCGATTTAGCCTTTAATCCTTCCAGGAATCGATGAAATAAGTGCTCGTCGAATATTGTTTTATACCTATAGTTGTGAATTTGTAGTAATGCAAAACGCATTGGTTTCTAACATAGGTACAAACTTGGTCGCTGCGAATTTTCACCTTTGTAAGATTTGATCATGGAACACCCTTTCTAATTTCATTCAGTTACCTAAAACGGCTAATAGCTACACCATAGGCAGAGTTCTATGAAATGTTTTATATATATATATATATATATATATATATATATATATAGTAGGTAATTTTTCTTTTGACGATTTTTAACTCCTCAGTTGTCGAAATTAACTTATCGATTAAATGGCATCAATAGTGCGGTTTCGATTCGCTGAACCCATTCCCCTCCCATAGAAATAAATGCTACAGGTTCCGTTTAAAGTATAGGACTTTGTGTGCTATATTTGTAGTAATTGTGACAAATCATCAATTCTATTACTTTATCCTAATCTATTAGTGATAAATCCTATCTTGAGAAATATATCTTAAAACGACGCTTTCCCAACGAGACTCAATATTTGAGTCCCACACCTATCAACTAACGAATCACTCGTCACTAGTAAATTGCTTCTACTACCTACTCTATTGTATTGGACTATTAAAAGTCGTCTTTGTTTTGGATGCAGTACCAATGCAAACTGACCCTCCAACTAACTGGCTCGCACATTCCTCAGTTGGTTATCTCTGGCAGTTATTGACTCTACATAGATATCAAAGCCTGTATGTTGTTTAGCCCAAGATTAACCATTGCACGAACCCATGATCCCCACATTTATTAGCGCTATCTGGAACTTTGTTTTACGCCTTGTATGACAGTGTTGTTTGAAGGAAATTTGGTTGATATTGCTAGCTGGTCAAACAGCCACGTAAAGTTTCCATTGTTGGCTCGTAACGATTTTTTATTTTATTTTAATTTTTTTTTTTTTAAATGAAATGACTGCTTCTTGAAATCGAAACTCTATCAGTTTCTTAGGTCACCGAAAGAAATTGATTTCTAACATAAGGACAAAACATTCGAATTTAGAAGACAGGTATAATCAATTCTATTGACTCCAGTACTCGATTGGTACTTATTTTGTCGAATCGAAAAGCTAAAAGGCGAAGTTGAAAGGACGAATTTTGAACTCGTCAATGTTGAATCTTCAAAATAATAAATCTATCATAAATTAGTCCTGAGGACATTTCGATTGCTACTTGTTACGATTTCAAACAGCAATTTGTTGTCAATAGAAAGGAAATGTTATCTGTAGTTGTTGGACCGCCTAACTACAGGTTAATCCAGTTTGTTCAGCACTCATCGATTTATTCACTTCCTTTTCTTAACTGCTTTACTATCAGTTAAACGAGAGAAAAGAGATTCCTGTGCTTTGTCCATGCTCTAAGCACATTGCCAGTGATGAGACAAAAATCGTGATTGTTCATCTAGGAATTGAATGTCATTTTCATTGGCCCATTAAAAAATGCATGTGGTAAATTGCTGAAGATATTGTGCGTGATCAGAGGCAGTGGAAATGAACGACTAGAGACTGGGTTCGTTCTGCTAAAAAGAAAAAAAAAGTCTTTAGCTCCACATCTTGATCAAGCGGATCAGTAATCAAAGGTGCTTTATACCCAGTCAGTGAGTCTTTTATATTTGGAACAGTAAACCGTATTAAAAATATCCTTTTTAAGAGTTAAGTGAGCTGTGTAGCTAGGGAAGAGGGCTGGGGGAGATCAGTCCAAGCGCAGGCAACGCTTTTATTGGTGGTGGGGACACTTTTGGCTCTGCTCTGTAGGCATGAGGGACCAGTGAAGGAAGGCAAACTCCTAGGCTTCTCCGTCCGGTACTGAGTTTGTACTGAGTTGAGGATTTGGTTGTTATTTCTAGTAAGTCAAGTGACCACGTAGATGCTTCTTGTTAATTTGTCAGGTCACTTATTCTTTCGTGCAGTTGACACGTTAACTTGCATATAATGGCAGCTAACATTACACTCTTCATTTATAACAGTTGACGTGTCAATATGAAAATAACGAATATTTAAATTTTGCTGAAACCTTTTTTTCGTTCAGGGTGCGATTCCCACCGAAGTCATCTTTGCTCTTCCTTCTCTGAAGATCAATTAAAATAGTCCTATAGTTCCAGCCAAATTCTGAAGTCATTTAATTGGTGGTGGTCTCCTTAGCGGTGTGTTAATGGCCAAGACACTCAACTGTCGACATCACATTTCCAGCTGTATCGGGATTGCTGTTTAATTCCAGATCAGCTCTGAACGAGCAGATCTATTATGAGCGAAGACATTCAGTTTATGATCAGCCTCTCTCTCTAACAACTTTTTTTGTTAGATTATAAACATTATCCAGTGTTCTTCCTTTAGTTGGTAAAATGTAATTTGATGGAGATTTGGATGTTACTTTTAGCAGGTCGAGCGATCACGTCGAGGATTCCTCTAGCTTAGCTGTAAATATGTACTACGGTAATGGAATAACGAAGTGTGCGCTGTACAGCAGCTGAAAATTTTCAATTGCCAGTTCAATGTTTTCGATTTCTCCTGGTTGTTGCTGAGAGAAGGATGAACTTCATAGTATTGACTATGTTGTGGCCTCTGCTGTCATTATGTATTATGGCACTTGTATTACATCGTATTTATTCGAAAATGACTCATTAGATAAAATGAAAAGAAAACTGGTTTATTTTTTTAAAAAATAAATAGCTGACCTGCATATTCTTCATTGGAACAAATTCAATATATCGGTGTTCAAATACGGTCGCGTTCCATTTTAATTTTATTATAACACTGGCGATGAAATATTGAATTTACAACTGATCTAGATAGACGGTTCTCTCTGGGCTTATCGAGACTATTCTGAAGATTTGAGTTCAGCACCTTCAGTCAAGTGAAACACTCGGCGTTGGTAGAATATCCCTTCTCTACGACTTATGCAAATACGAGTTCTGTTCTTCTGTTTTGTAGACGAAACAAAAAAATCGATAAACATTATGGCAGCTCTCGTCAATTAACAAAATCTGAGGCAGAGCAATTAATAGCAGCAAACATTGTGGGGCAACTACAAATATTTGAACAAGCTATCATGATGCTCCTTGATCTTGCAATCGTCCACTTGAGCAATCGATAATGCACTGAGATATGTTTGCGCTGTTAGAGGAACAAGGACGGTGGATTGGGTGAAGCGGTAAAGCGACAAATCGTCACTATTTAATGCCTTTCTTTTTCTGCGATCAGGGTTCGAATCCTATCGAAGTCATCTTGCCCCTCTCTCTTGCCTTTCTCTCTCTTGCCTTTCTCTCTCTTGCCTTTCTCTCTCTTGCCTTTCTCTCTCTTCTCTCTCTCTCTCTCTCTC
>NC_068982.1:66652193-66665067 GCF_001194135.2 Octopus bimaculoides | reverse complement strand
ACACACACACACACACACACACACACAAAGAAACACGCTGGACTTTCACATAGTTTTCGTCTAGCAAATTCATTCATAAGGCATTGGTCAGCCTGTGATGAGTAGTAGAGGGCTCTATTCCCAAAGTAGGACTGAATCCAGAACCACGTAGTTGCAAAGTGAGCTTGTTAACCACATACATACGTATGTATGTTAACCACATACATATAGAGAGAGGAAATCTAAATGTAACTGTTTATAAACTGAGCTTACTTAGTGGAAATTAAGTGTATATAAATATTTTCTTCAGTTTCCCCACCCATTTTTAAGGGTAATTTTGATAGATGACGTCACCTGTAATTTTTTATAGTTTTTGAAGGATATATAAGGATGAATGTAGAAAACGTGAACCTATTCTAAATAGTTAGTGAACCGAGGTAATTAGGCTTTCAACTTTGAATATTTGAAACTGTACCACACATATTAGCCAGTATTAATAAAGTTATGATTAGTTTTCTTCTTGTATGTGTTAAATTTTTACAGACTGTCCTATTGTTCTTGATTTCAGATTAATTTTGAGGTTTGCAGGGTCAATTGTCAGCAAAGTTTGTGCCATCCTGAAGTGACTTTTTATTAACATGTCTTCCATAAAATCTGAAACGAGATCACAGAATACGATTTCACAATCCCTGAACACAAACCGTAAGTTTCTAAATTCCTTAATCAGGGCCTGCCCAGCAGAAAGAATGGTTATAGTCGGTGAGCTATTGTACCCGACAATTAAGAGCCTCTATCCTGAAATAGCCAAAGAAATCATCTATGTAATGGCGTCTACATTCCATTATTCTGAATTGTTCCATATGTTAGACTGTCGTTACTTCTTTGATATTCGAATGAAAGAGGCTCTTATGGTTATTGATATATGTAAAGACTTTTCGCAACCTAATAACGTTCTACACCAATTACTCACTGGACGCCAACCTTTGAACAGTTTACTCAAAATACGACTTTTGGTTGTCCTACAACATCACTGTGCAGATATTGCCGATATTATTACAAATGAACTGGCAAATTTGGAGAACTCGGCTATTCTTCATCTCTTACAATGCGCTGACTGCCGCACAATGCACATTGATGAAATTCGTTCTCAGATAATAGCTTATTCTGTGAAAGAACCACATGCAGTGAAAAACAGTTTCGTCAATCTAAACAAATCAGTTGAGCTTCCAGATGAGCGCCATCTGCTGGGAGAAGATTTATTCTCGACCCTTGAAGGTGACCAAATACCCACTGATGACGATGAAAGAATAACAGAAGAAATATCTCCGCAGATCGTAATACAAGGACAAGGAGGAAACATTTTCAGTGAACTTAGCAGTGCTCCTTTAACGTCAAAAGTTCATAAAAAGATTTTGATAAAACGGTTTTTCCCTTTGATAAAATCACTTTATCCTCGTTTTCATCAGAAGATTCTAACTTTTATAGAGGATATTGATAATACTGAACTTATTCATATGTTATGGTGTCGGGCCTTTTTGCATTTGAAACTTGATGAGATTCACAGCAAAATGAAGTTGTCTGATTCAATTTATTCTATGGAAGAATCCAAAGAATTCCTCTTTTCTGAGGAAAAAACTCAATCACTTTATCAATGGTAACATTTTAGATACATGAGTACCAAAATGTCTAAGAAAAATTTTATAATACACACGCGATTATTTTAACATTATGTGAAAAGTGGATTGGTAAAATCGGTTGGGCCTGGACAAAAATACCTTGCGGAATTTCATCCGGTTCTTTACCGAGTTCATATCCCACTGAAATCGATTTTGCCATTCATTCCTCCGGGGTTGATAAAATAAAATACAAGTCAAGTTTTGTGGCTGATGTAATCAGCGAACTCCTCCCCAATTTTCAAGCCTGGTACCTATCTTAGAAACAGTATAGCTCATAATATATCCGTTATATATTAAAACATTACTTTGAAGTGAACATTCTTTGTTAATACTAGGATTATCCTAGTTGTTGGCATTTTTGTGTGACGAAGCTTTCATATAGAAATTCTATAAATTCTATTTACCAAATCAGTGTAATATATATATATCGACTGTTTTTAATATTCTTCATTTTTGTACGACTTTATATTCTCACTTTTTGAAACCATTAAAATACTTCTTTAACTCTTGAATACATTAAACATTATTTTAAATATATAAGATATACATATGTTTTAAAAAAATATTCTTAAAATCTGTAGTTAAAATTTCGGAGGGAACTGGTTTTAACGAGAGAACACGTGGGTTCTCATATACTCCAGTTGAGTTGTAAGAAACCTTTTTTAACTTCTGAAGCACTGTTTTGGGGGATTCTATCTTTAAGGACTTGGCTACGTGAGACCCCAAATTTGTTTTTAAATAAAGTTAGTTTCCAAATCTCGCTTGCGTTTCTAACAAGTCCCGTCCTTTTAGATAAGGTATCCTTAAGATCTATCTGCGTTTTATAAACTGACACAGAGAAGGTGTCTTTTATTCTGAAACTTAAAAACACTTTCTTTGTATAATCATTTTCTTTTTTTCTTGGTGGTTTGTCCTCAAATGTAATTTTACACACTAAAATGATGTGTATGATTTCTAATGGAAAGCTTAAAGAAATATTTTGTAATGTTTTTCATTGTATGCATATATTTTGTCAAAATTATCTAAAGTTACGATTGTTTTTCAAATAAATTATTTATCTAATTATCTGACTTTTAATTAATTTAATTAACCCTTTGCTGTTCAAAGCATTCTCATAACTTTGTCCCAAACATCCAGGCTTGTTTCTGAGTTTTAATTAACCCTCGTTTCGTATACTCTGAGTAATATAAAGCTTTTCTTTCATATGTCCCAGGTTACTCTGGTGGTTGAAAAAATTGGGTATGTGTGACATATACGATGCATGGACACCATGGAAATGTGTCTTGTGTATCACATGTAATACACAAGACAGGCAAAGGATCAAGATGAACTGTCTTCGTATGCTCTGATTAAAGGCAAAAATTGAGAAATAAATGTTAAAAAGTTCTCAAAAGTTCCATTTAATAATATTTCAAGTAAGAAATGTATTTTTACGTTCAAATTTCCAGGGTTCAATTCCAAACTTTCCGTGAGTTAAGGCGTATCTATCCACTCGATGGAATTGAGAGGATGAGAACAATAGGAGGCTCAACGATTAGAAAGGCGACTTTTTAGTAAGTGTTCTGAAATGCATGTTTCACGACAAGACACGACAGAAACCCTGGTCATTCACTTCATCCAGATTTACTTCCAACCTTTTTGATTTCGTTTTGTCTCCAGATCAAGACATGCTTGAGAGAGAGGCTGACATTGCGCTGCCCTCTCTCTCAATTCAATTCGCAAGCAAGTCATGACTTCATTTGATATCATTATCATCATTCAACCGACTGATAAGTTTTTATGTCCAGCAACTATCCGCCCAATGTATGTAACAACTAAAACATACGCACGAACGCATTGTGTGTGTGTGTGTGTGTGTGTGTGCTTACATAGCCATTACTCGCAAGCCAATATGGCCTATTGTCTTTCTCTACTGCTATTAATTGTTCATTAGGTCTTCTGATACTTAATTCAGCGAAACATCAAGAATGTGACTGTTAGAGGAAAGAAAGGGCTGCACCAGCTCTAGGTGCATATTCATTTTCAACTGAGTGGACTGATATACCTTATTCAAAGACACAACGCGCAGCCCAGTCCATGGAATAGAACCCAACACTGAGAACCAGAGGGACACGCACCTTCACACACCCTTATACACGCGCGTGTGGATACCAGTTTTTAAATACAGTGTCAAACCTTCACTCATTTACCCTTTTTTTTTTTATTACTAATACAATGATCTCTGAAATTACTAACTGCACATCACCACGGTCGGTTCGAGCTATTTGTATGTCCTCATTTCGACGTTTCCACTGAATAGTCTTCCATTGCTTAATCATTACTGCCCAATCCAAAATATCATTACAACGCCATTAGTGTCTCCCTCTTCCTGCTCACATTTATCATTCAAACACTTCATCTGTTGAAATTGAAATTAAAGAGTAACTGTACTAATCTCGCCCAGTCAGTTATCCCTGCATCGCAGTAAAGGATGATTCAGAATATATTCGTTACCTTAATTAACCGTAATGAATAAATAATGTATAACAGTCTATACACACATTATAGTTTCTGGCAACACTGTCTCCAGAAATTAGGCGACTGCACGAAATTGTATTAAAATCGCCATAAAATCTAAGGGTGTTTAGAGGAAAATTCTCGGTCGCATCACAACCATTTTAAACTAGCTTCTAAGGGAGATGTCGAAGGAAAGATAAGACGAAAGTTAATCAAAATTTTGTACGAAACTGTAGTTTCGGATGGAGAGTTCAATTAGAACGGCACAAAGTGGGAATAGTAATGTATGTAAAGCAATGTAAGTCCGTTAGGAATGAATATACATGACATATTTAATTTTTCAGGGCTTACACGGCTGCTGTTTTAACATTAGAAAAGACTATTCTGTGTTAGGCCTACTTTATTGGCAAATCAATTTTTAAAACGGGAGTGGGCGCAATCTGTTACTGACCTAGAGGTCAAAGGCTTGGCTGATTAACCGGGAACAGATTAACCGGGGAAGATTGTTCAAGGACACCTTCTGCATGCGCAATGTCTACAACTTGGTGACATTACTGAATTATATCGTATCAAAACTAGGTAAAAACTGGTGATATTTGGGTTAAATCCTTTATTACATTGAAAACTAAAACTGCTATTCTAAATTATACATAAAGAAATGGCAATCTACTCCATGAAATCCAGGTTAAGTTCCGGTCTATATGTCCTAAGGCTGATAAAAGATCTAACTCTTTTGAGACCCAATTTTCAAAGAGCTTATCTCTCTGTTTGTGGAGGCGCAATGGCCCAGTGGTTAGGGTAGCGGACTCGTGGTAATAGGATCGCGGTTTCGATTCCCAGACCGGGCGTTGTGAGTGTTTATTGAGCGAAAACACCTAAAGCTCCACGAGGCTCCGGCAGGGGATGGTGGCGAACCCTGCTGTACTCTTTCACCACAAATTTCTCTCACTCTTACTTCCTGTTTCTGTTGTGCCTGTAATTCAAAGGGTCAGCCTTGTCACACTGTGTCACGCTGAATATCCCCGAGAACTACGTTAAGGGTACACGTATCTGGAGTGCTCAGCCACTTGCACGTTAATTTCACGAGTGAAACACTGGGGTCGCTGTAATTGACTATGTCCCTCACCCAAAATTTCAGGCCTTGTGCCTTTAGTAGAAAGGATTATTATTATCATTATTTGTTGTTATTTTTATAAGGCCTTGTACCTGTAGTGGAAAGGATTATTATTATCATTATTGAACGAGAGAGCAGCGCATGTCATCAAAGAGACACTGGAGTAATACGAAGCCTTGTATATCCATCATCACTACCAGTCTGATAAGGGTACACCAGGTATATGCATCACAATCATATACGCGCGACATAGTGAAGTCATATAAAGATAAATAGTGCACGACCTTGCCAAGTTAGAATTTTCTTCAAATCGAGTAGCCCATCCAGCTCAAAAGCTCTTTGGATAAGGCTTGTTTAAGGATGTTGAACGAAATACTAATGTTTCCAAATGGAAATTATTCAAAACCCAAAGAATTCCTCTCATCACATGGCTATGAAGCTCCCCCACTACTTCTGCTCGTGATCGGAGATGCACATATCGTCAGCTATCAAGGAACATGCTCAACTGGTCAAAGTCAAACAACTGACAAGCAAATCTGTGGTATTGAGCAGAATATTTGCTGTAGCCCATCTTTTACACTAAGACAAAAAGCATTTCCATGACAGCACCTTCAAACAGTTGTTGTTATTATTATTACTATTATTATTATTATTATTATTGTTGTTGTTGTTGTTGTTGTTTATTACTATTATTAGTTAACAGGTATTTTATCTTGTGGTTTGGTGACTACAAGTCTCCTCAAATCTCAAGACTTTTTCATGAGATTCTGGCAACATATAGGATGACACTTTTCTGCAGGTCGACAATGTGAGTTTCAATTCCAATTTCTTTCAGTTTTTCAAGTAGCATTTTGGGTATTGTGCCAAGTGAACCCTATTATTACAGAAATAATTGTTGTCTTGGTCTTTCACAGTCGCTTCAGCTCTCTGGCTAGATCCTGGTATTTCTTTTTTTTTTTCCGTTTTGTGAGTATCGACTCCGCTATCATTGAGAATTGCAAAATCTATGATCTTGCACTATTTGTTTATTTTGCCCTCTATAATCATGTCTGGTTTCAATAGTATGGTCAGCTTTTATGGCGAAGTTCCACAAGATCTTATAATTTTCGTTTTCCATCACTGCCTCTGGTTCGTGCCCATACCACTTTTCTGTTGTTTTGAAGCCACATACTCGACTAACATCCCAACGTACTCTTTAGCCTACGCATCTACTCCTTCGCTTGTTCTCCTTTTGTGCTAGTATACTGCACTCGCACAAAATGTGATTGATACTCTCGATTCCTTTCTTGTAGATTCTACAATTAGTGTCTGACTGAGTTTTGTCGTTCTTTGTCTTTATTAGATTTGTTCTAAGGGCTTGTTCCTGAAAGGCAATAATTAACGTTCAGTTTCTCGTTTCAAGTTCCCGTCTGTCAACCAAAGCCACCGGGCTTCACTTGCAACACTTTCCGTTTGTTGCATGAATTGGCCATGCAATTCCATTTCTTTCCATTTGTTCATTCTGTTGTTCTTCCTTTTCCCTTTGAATTACCTTACTGTTTCAGTTACTTCTTAGGTATCTCTGGCTGCCGAAAGTATTCTATCTTTACTCTGTACAACATAATATTTCAGGTTCAGTATTGCAGTACCAACAGTCTTCCGCGTTTAGTAATCTTCTGTCACCTTCCCTTCTTGGCAGATAGAGTCGGTCGGTATTAATTTTAGGATGGTGTGCATTATGCATTGTTAACATCTTTTCGGTTCTTCTATCTTCTAAGACCTGCAGCTCGATCTTTGTACATTTCAGAAAGGGGGCAGAGTATCTCAGTACTGGCATTGCCCATGTAATTATGGTTTCAATGATGTTCCATCCATTTAATTTTGTTTCGAGCACCTTCTTAATTCTCTTTTTGTACTCTTTAGTGACTTTCGCTCTCATCTTTCTTACTATTATTTTATCGTATTGCAGCACACCGAAGTATCTGTATCCCTCATTATTCCATAACGGTCGAATGATGCCTTTTGGTTATTTTATGCCATCAGACTTTTTCTTCCAAACTCTCTTTACTGAATATTCTTACTGTTTGGATCAGAGTCTGTTTCCTTTTGTGTATATATTTCGAGGTCATCCATATAATGTATCATAATTGCTTTATTCTTACCTTGGTTTTGGAAAAATCATGAGCAAGCCTGGATTTTCTCAATATATTTGTCAGTTTTCTTTTAAAACAAAGTATCATGTCATCAGGAGTCAAAACATTTTCTCCAGAAACTTGAAGTGATTTGTTCCACTGATTCACGAGATGAAAAATGCCAAGTAGACTAGCTTCTACAATAGTTTACGTCTTCAAATAACTTGGAAAACCCTGGCTTATTGTTTTTTTTAAAATCTTCCCGCAATTAATCTTTCAGCTCAGATATCCTATCTAGAAATCTTCCTCTACTAGACCACTGGATTTCTAGATGTAGTAAACAAATTCATGTACTCTTTATCCAGGTTTCACGCAGTTTTTTAAAACATCCTGGAGTGAACTGGTCTTTCTTTAATAAAGATGATCGTTTTTTTATAGCAGCATCGAAAGCGTTAATCAATCCATCTCCAAGAGATTTTGAAATCAGCAATTTTCAGTGAAGAAAGCAATGTGTTGAGAGATAATACCTACATTTTCTTGTTTTAAAAGAGAAACGAAGCCTCTTAAGAAAAAGCGTTGGTGCCACACTGTTCTTGTAGAAGAGACTTTGTTTCGAGATATGGGGTAAAATATTGGGGGTGTGTGTGCGTGCGTGTGTGTGTATATATACACACATGTATGTATGTATGTATGTGGAGGCGCAATGGCCCAGTGGTTAGGGCAGCGGACTCGCGGTTTCGATTCCCAGACCCGGCGTTGTGAATGTTTATTGAGCGAAAACGCCTAAAGCTCCACGAGGCTCCGGCAGGGGATGGTGGCGAACCCTGTTGTACTCTTCCACCACAACTTTCTCTCACTCTTACTTCCTGTTTCTGTTGTGCCTGTAATTCAAAGGGTCAGCCTTGTCACATTCTGTGTCACGCTGAATATCCCCGAGAACTACGTTAAGGGTACACCTGTCTGTGGAGTGCTCAGCCACTTGCACGTTAATTTCACGAGCAGGCTGTTCCGTTGATCGGATCAACTGGAACCCTCGACGTCGTAAGCGACGGAGTGCCAACAACAACATGTATGTATGTATCCCTTTGTTTGTTTCAGGCAATTCTTCACAACAGAAATGTTTTAAATTTCTTCCTCATTGACAAGTCATACAAAAGTTATAACGTGACATTTACTGATAAGAGATAACTTAATTTCTCAGTAATTTTTCACTGACACTACCTTTATTTACAAAAGCTACAAAACCTAGACATTGTTTATTTTAAAAATCAATTAGTCTTTCAAAATAATCAGCACTTTTTTTTTACCGGTTTTTATATCGGAACAAGTACATTCGTAACTGAAGAAACCGAATCAGGTCAAAACACCGTGTTTGGTGATCCACCGGAGTTTTGAACGAAGACCTTTGTTTTGACAAATTTCTCTGAAACAAAACATTGCAGATAATGCTGTTTCATGCTTGTAGACACACTATAAATGTCATGTACAGAAATATTTTCGTCTAAATCTGTTTCATGTGCGTAAAAAAATCTAATTCTCGTATGGTTTGCTTTCGCACGAATCAGTAAATGTTTTGTTTACCTGTTTCTATGTCAGAACAAGCATGTTCAACTAAACTCAGCACGTCTGAAGTATTCATCACTGATGAGACCAACTCAGATCGAAACACTGTGTCTGGCGATCCATCGGCGTTTTGAACAAAGCTTTATGTTTTAACACACAACTCTCTTTGAAAAGTTTCTCTGGGATTAAACATTACAGCTAGGCCCGTCCACGCTTGTATAAACTTTATAAATGCTATATATACTGGTATGTCAGCACTTTCATTCTTCATATGATTATGATTTGTCATGAAGTACCTTTTCAGAATTGCTGAATTCATTGCTACATTCATTTCAGTGTTGTTTGTTACAGACAAAACACCATGGAAACTTGGATCACTGGCCCTACCTACCATTGTATAAACGGATCCGTTTTGTGTCCATTTTCGCATTAGTGCTGAAATGCTTATCAAGTTCGCGATTCTTTTTCACTCGCCTCATTAGAATTTTCTGAATGTATCCTCTTCAAAAAAACCATTACGTCGGAACATTTTACAAAATGTAAAGAGTGGAAATAGAATAGAAAATAAATAACAAACCAATGAAACTGAAGCAAATAAAAGGCAAACAGAAGAATTAACCTTAGAGATGAGATATATAAAAAAAAGGGGAAACGAAAGAAAAAAACTTTTCTTACAATAATCAAAATGTACATTAACACAAACATTTCATAAACTAACAACAAAAAAAGAAAAACGTAAATATACTAAAAATTTAAAAATTTACACAACATTCTTCGATGATGAGTTTTAAAAAAATAATAATAATAAAAACAGGAAATAACGTAGGCGAATGGGGTTTGTAACTAATTGCATGCCAAGAAGTACAGACAGAACTAATGAGAACATGGTTGTTTGATTTGTATTTATATGTAGATACAATTAGTGAAGAAGTTTAATGTTTTGAGGGCAGTCTAAAGAACAAGAGAAGATGCCGGCACAGACCTTCTTTAGTCTCTAATTTAAGGTTGACTTCAAAATAAAATTTAACACGCGCGCGCAAACTCTCTCTCTCTCTCTCTCTCTCTCTCTCTCTCTCTCTCTCTCTCTCTCTCTCTCTCTCTCTCTCTCTCTCTCACACACACACACACACAAATGACTCAGACGAACATAATTAAACTAATTATCATTATTTCTCGCAGAACTCTGGCCACCTCTCGCGGAACCCTGATTGGGAAACATTAATTTAGACTCTCGTCTATTAAGATTGTTATTTACTCTACTCAGGTTGTTGGCTATTTTAGCACTATTAAATATTTAACCAATGGTTAGCTATTTATCCAGTTGACTATTTAATCAATTGGTTAGCATTTTAGCCACTTAGCTATTTGGTCAGTTTACCATTTAGGCAGTTAACTATTTAGCCAGTGGATTATTTTAGTCACTTGTCTGTTTATGCATTTAACTATTAAGACCAGCGTTCATTCGCTAATACATTTAGACACCTGTCTATTAAGTTGTTGGCTATTTAGGCATTGAATATTTAGCCAATAGGCTAGTTGTTATTTAAGTAATTGGCTATTTAATCAGTTGGCTATTTAACCTGTTGACTATATAGATACTTAGCTGTTTAGACAGTAGACTATTTAACCTTTTATCTCTTTGGTCAATTTAGGCATTTAACTATTGAGACAGTTATCTGTTTACAGTTAGATATTTAGATATTTAACTATTTAGGCGGTTTACTATTTCGACCTAAGGCATTTATTTAATGTAACAATATCTAAGTTCACCTTGTAGTAATATTCAGTAAACACCACTTCCTGTATATATGTACACTTCTAGTATAGAATGATGTTACGCAAAAATAAATGAATAAATATCTGTTTGAATGATTAACATCGATTTCTTAATTGATACGCCGGTGAAATGTTGCACTTAGAAGTTCGCAGACGAAGAAGCTGTGTCATGTGAGAAATATTTAATAATCATCGTTAAAGCAAATAAAAAAATTTAAAAAATCAAAGTATCGTCTGCTGAAAAAAGAAATTCTTTGACGATGTAGCATATGTTAAAGAATTTCTGAAAAGAAAACATCTTGGTAATGTTTCATTTGCAAATAATAATAAATGAATAAATACAATATGAAATAAAAATAAAACTACAAGTAACGATAGAATATTCATGTTTTCTTTTAAATAACGAATTTTTCTACTTGTTTTTCTTCTTTTGGAAATTATTTCGAATTATTATTATTTTTTTTTAATCAGAAGTAATTTTCCAAGTTCTATTTGTTACTATCAACATCTAAATTTGATATTAATACAACACGAGAGTTTAGTCAAATTTGTAGTCGAGCAAACACCCAGTGAGTCTACGTACGTACGTATGTATGTATGTATGTATGTATGTATGTATCTATCTATCTATCTACCTATCCATTTACATACATACATACATACATACATACACCCACACACGTGTAGAACAAACTATAGCCGTTACTCCTACAAACTACAAATATGACGTGATAACATGTACCGTCCCTTTTACTCCTTGATTTAACTAGTGGGGAAAAGAGTTATCCTCAGCAATAGTCTGGTATTCATTATTCACTTGAGTAGACTGGAGCAACGTGAAATGGAGTACCTTGTTCAAAGACACAATACACCGCTCGATCTATGGATCAAAAGCACAATCTTATGATCATGAACACAACACATTAATCGCTAGGCCTCGCATCCTCACTTTCCTGTCTGTCCGTCCACGTCTCTCTCTCTCTCTCTCTCTCTCTCTGAAGGACGATCTGTAGTTGGAGAGATGGTATTTGAAAGGGTTTCCGGAATATACATTGTATCTCCGTGGGCGCTGTGTCTGCATCTGCTGATGTTGTTGCTGCTGCCGACATCGTTGTTGTTGGAGCTGGGACTGCTGGTGTTGGCGTCGCTGGAGGTGGTGGTGGTGGCGTCGGTAATGGTATCGCCACTGCCGGTTATGGTGAAGGTGCTGTTGTTATTATTGTGGTCCTCGTCATTGGTGGGAGTGTTGCCATTGCTGCTAGAGATGTCATTAGCTGTGTTTTCCGTTAGTGTTTCTGCTAGGGTCACTGCCGCTGCTTTTGCCATTGCTGCTAGTATTACCGTTATTGCTAATGGTGGCACTGGACCTGCTGCTGCTGCTATAGTGGTTGTCAGGTTTGCTACTGTGGACGTTAGGGAAGATTTTGGTAATGTTGCTGCTGATGGTGATATTGCTGTTGTTGTTGCTGTCGATGCCGTCGGGGGAATTTCTAATACTGTCGTTGGTGCTGTTATTGTTATCGTTGTTAATGGTGTGGTGAGGTGGTGGCGTTGCGGGTTCTGTTCTCGTATCTACGGCTGCTACTGCTTTTACCGGTGGTATTGCCAGGATTTGCTAGTACTTCGGCTCATAGACGACCCCTTTGGTTTCGCAGTGGCCTCCTACCGAGCATTTGTTGCGGTCTCTTAATGAACATTCTGTCTCTTCTCGTGGCCTAAGGGTGCTAACTAGGATGCTCTTAATGCTAGAGGAACAGCTAAACGAGACTCTAACATTGTGCCTGTTGAAAATGGGTCCGTACCTATGGGAGCTAATGAAATGCTTATCTATTAATTTGAGGAATACGTGCGTTTTTGTGTTAAGAGAGAGGTGGAGTACAAACCAAATGGTATTTTTGCGGCGCTTCCTTACATTTCAGGAGGTTCCTGCTAGCCTTTTGAAGCTCACAAGATGGCGGCACACCCAGAAGTCGATAGCCAATAGCAAAGGGAGATAATCCTCAATTGTTACCTTTGAGTAGTGAGGCATTTCCTCCTCCATATTTTCAAGAGGTCTTGAGCCAACAAGTTTTGGGATCTGATGATACACCATAAAGCTAAACCCTTTATGAACAGGAAACCTAAGGTAATCCCATAAACCGGCCTTCCTCATTTTTAAT
>NC_068982.1:66651072-66651700 GCF_001194135.2 Octopus bimaculoides | reverse complement strand
ATGTGCTGAAAAAAGAGAGAACAGTACTTGAAGTGTATTTTCATTCCAGTGGTAAATATCCGTGTAGAAATTCGTGCAAATTTATCCTTGTGTGAATAATCCGGAAATTTATGTTGGAACGAGAGTTGATATAGCATATATAGCAGAGGCATATATAGCAGAGGTATATAGAGTGAAGGAGGAATAGGGGGATGAGGTTAAAAAGTCTAGTGAGTAGGAAGGAATGCGTGTGTGTAGTATATAGGTGGTGGGGGTATGAGTGATAAACCAAGAACAGAGATAAAGGAGAGGGATGGGTGGAAAGGTAGTTAGTAGTATCATATTTTAGGATGCTGCCAAGCCTATTTATAGACGGTGGAAAGGGATTGAAAGAGGTGACGTAGTCTGTTTGTGTAGGTAGTGTTCTTGTGAAATTGAGAATACGAGTAATAGATTTGGTGGTACATGTGTGGTGAGATGATCGAAAGGAAATAATCCTATTCAAAAAGATGGTGAAAGATGGATTTTTTGCCAGGTTGAATAGGTTGCCTGTGGGGGGTTGTGTTATTATGTTGCGTGATCATTTGTGCAATTTTGCTTGTGATAGAACCTGAATGTGTGGAAAGAGCGGTGGTTGCAGTTGCTAAAC
>NC_068982.1:66644885-66649453 GCF_001194135.2 Octopus bimaculoides | reverse complement strand
ACACGGATATTTACCACTGGAATGAAAATACACTTCAAGTACTGTTCTCTCTTTTTTCAGCACATCACACTCTTTACCACTTCATACTAAAAATATCCGCCTATGGATATAATAATAGATTACTTTATTTTTTCTGTCTCCGATGAAGGGAAGTACTGGATCTTCCCAGAAACAGCTGTAAGACTCTATCCATAAAATTCTTCAACCTTACCTTTGCTCTCTTTATCTTTTTATTTTTATATATTTACATATATATATATATTATATGGCATGACAATTGTGTGGTTAGAAGCTTGCTTCCCAACCACATGGTTCCTGGTTCAGTCCCGCTGCGTGGAATCTTGTGAAAGTGTCTTTTACCATAGCCTCGAGCCGACCAAAAGCCTTGTGAATGGATGTGGTAGAGAGAAACTGAAAGAAGCCCGTCGTATATATGCGTGTCTGTATGCGTGTGTGCGTGTGTGTGTATGTGTCTGTGTGTGCGTGTGTCTGTGTTTGTCCCCCACCATCATCGCTTGACAATCGGTGTTGGTGTGTTTATGTCTGCGTAACATAGCGGTTCGGCAAAGAGATCGATAGAATAAGTACTAGACTTTAAAAATAAGTCCTGAGGTCGATTTGTTCGACAAAAACACTTCAAGGCGGTGCTCCAACATGGCTGCAGTCAAATAACTGAAACAGGTAAAAGAAGAAAAAGAAACAAAAACAAAAAGAAAAACATTTTATAATTGAATGTGTGAAATAATTTGAATGACTATAGCATATTGGACGGTGGAGATGAAATTGCCAAAAAGTCGACTTTGAAACGTGCCAAAAAGTCGTTGTTCTTTTTCATATCTCTAATGTTCATTAAATAAATACCTGTAAAATATCAGGGTCGATCCTATCAATTATACTGCTTCTCCAAATTTTGTGGAACTGTGCCTTTACTAGAAGTAATATATGTTATAATAAAGATTAGAGCCTATAAGAGATGGTCACCCAGTACATTGGTTCAGAGAACCGAGGAAAGGGGATCTCTAACTATATGACTCGCCTCTCCCTTAAAAAAGCCCGATGGTTTTTCATATTTTAGCGTTTTTGCTTTGTTTGGTAAATGATTTGCGATGATGATTAGTACACTATTTTGTATGGTCTTTAGTTTATTGTGAGAAGATTGTGGATTCCGGCAGAGCTGACATAACCCACGGTGACTCTAAAATCCATAATCCTTTGTAAATCTAATGTATTTTTTGTATATCTGCTGGATAAACCGTGGTATCTATACTTGCGTTGAGTATGTTTGTGCAGCGTTTTGCTTTCTTTACTATGTCTTCTTTGTGTATTTAGGAATATTATGGAGTTGTCTGTATATAACTTCTAGCATTTCTGTCTTCTGTATTTATATGCCGTAATAAAGAAAGCAACTTATTAATTAGTTTGGCGTATATAACTTTTAATAAAAGAAAGCTATTATTAAAGTTTACATTTTCTAGAAAATTATTTAAAATCCCAGAGTGATTCAAAAGTCTCCATGTATCAACAACAACAGGTATCACCAAATGTACTATTACGAGTTCACAATGAGTGGGTTAAATGTATTGCAATGTGTATGCAAAACAATGGTAACCATATAGAGCCTGTTAAATAAAAAGAAAACTGTTTCTTATTAAAAAATAAATTGTTCCCATGTATGGCGATTTTTGAATCACCTTGTGTGTGTGTGTGTGTATATATATATATATATATATATATATTAAAATACGATATTCAAGTTCCTTTTAGAATAGAAAAAATTCAACCACACTATTCAGTCACAAAGCTATTTCTTATTTACTGCGACATAGTTATCTTGCATTGCTATATAGCGTTTTTGCAGGTCACTGTTTATACTTCTGGAAATACAGGGTAGGATATAAAGATCTCTCACATTGTGAATGAATATAAGAAGAGAACACAACCATAAAAAAGTACATAAAAAACAGTTTATTTTACTGGGTTTTAAAAACTATATTGAGCAAATGGCGGCCGTTGTTGGCAATACATTGATGCAGTCATTCCTGGAACTTCTCCATGACTCTCCTTGTAATCTCAGGTGGTATTGCATTGATTTCCTTACGAATCCTTTCTTTCAAATCCTCAAGAGTTCGAGGACGATGTCGGAAAACCTTTTCCTTTAGGTATCCCCAAAGGAAAAAGTCACAAGTGCTAAAATCTGGTGACCTTGCCGGCCACTCCACGTCTCCCTACAAAGAAATCAAATGCCCAGGAAACATTTCCCTTGACACTCCAAGCGAACGTCGTGTTGTGTGAGCTGTGGCTCCGTCCTGTTGAAACCATAGACGTTCGGTATCCAACCCACCCAGTTTAGGGCGCAAAAAAGTTCTCCAGAATTTCAATGTACCGGCCAGAGGTAACCGCTACTGTTTCATCACCTTCTTCAAAAAAAAGTACGGGCCAGTGACTCCAAAATCGGAAACTGCACACCAAACAGTTACACGAGGAGAACGAAGCGGTCTTTCGTGGAGTTCATGAGGATTATGTTTAGCCCAGTAGCGAAAATTCTTCGTCACGTTTCCATTGATATGGAAGTGAGCTTCATCGGTACTCAGAAGAACACCTGCAGCGGGAACTTGTGCAAAAACATCTGCACGTAGGCTTTACGATTGTTAGGATCTGTCTCGTTAAATTTTTGAACTAACATCACTTTGTCAGGATGCAGTTTCAAATCAGCATGCAGAATCCTCCTCAAATTTCGGCTATGCTATGCTTACAAGCAGAACGCTTTGGCAATTGCTGAACAGATGCTGTCACTGATGCCACATTTTCTGGAGTTCTAACCGCCCTAGGTCTGCCACGAGATTTTCTTTTCAATATGGATCCAATTGCATGAAGGTTAGAAATCCAAAGCAAAATCGTTTTCCACTCTGGTACAGATGCATTTCAACAGAGTGCAAAGTGTCTACGGAATGCTCGCCGCGTCGCTATTACATATCGGTCGTTTTCATAATACGCTTGAACAAAGTCACGATGTTCCCTGGTCCAATTCATGACTGGTTCTAAAAAAAAAAAGAAAGCAGTTTTTGAGTAATTAATGAGGAATACGTAACTGGTAGCTCTTAGCCTTCCTAATGAAACCTGTCCCGCCTCTCCCACTTAAATCCACACGGTGCCTCCTCCAAATGTGGGAGTTCTTTATGCCCCACCCTGTATAAAGATTGCCTAAATATTTTTCACGCTACTTTCTACAGACATACCAGTAAAAACATTTCTCCAAATTATAAGTTTAATCCAGCGTCAGCCAAATTATGTTGATTCTAGTATCCTTTGATATTTGCTGGTAGTTGTTGAAAAAAATACTAAGTTGAAGAAGAAAAGTGGTTTTAATTTAATTTGTGTGTTATGGGTAAAAAGTTATTGTTATACTTAGGAATAATTGTATTAACTATGGCTGTAATAAGTAAGAAATCAAGATGGTGATTGACAACACAAGGCAGATCCGATACAAAGAGTGTGTGTCGTGTCGTAACTCGTATAAATAACTTCAGATAAAATAAATTGGATAACACAAAGATGCAGAACAATAAAGACGAATCTTTTCAATAAAAGAGCAATTTGGTTTAGATAATTAAATGTTTAGTAGGGAACTAAGTTTATATAAAATTCAGTCGAAACGCTTAACTGTAATAAAACGTACACATTTTCCAGCAAGAGAGAATGTGAATGACAGGATAGACAAAAAAAAATGTTACGATTTTGTATGTAAGCGAGGAGGAAGATAGACGGAAGAGAGAGGGGGGAAGATGGGGGAGAAAGGAGGGAGATAGGAAGAGAGAGAGAGAGAGAGAGAGACAACATATAGTGATATATTTTGGCGAGTTGCAATAAAAAATGTATCCGACTATAGAGTTAAAAAGTTGTTATTGATAATCTGAAGATATAATACCGTACAAAGAATGCTTCAAATTCTTGTATGATTATGAACTGACAGAGTTCCTTATAAGAGATCGGCAGCGACTGCTAAGTTCGCACAAATACTTCTATTTATAAGTAAAAACTACTTGTCCTCTGCTTGAAAAACGCAGCTAAATTCGGCAAGAAAAACAGTTCCTATCACGCAGTAGGGTCTTTAGATGACGTCATATGTCTAAAGAACCCTAATACTTTAAAAATGGAAGATGACAGGTTGCACATGACACATTCTGCGTAAAATGCGTGGCTATGATAAATTGCTACGATAAAATCCATATTGAATGTAACTGTATAGAAAGCCATATGTCTGTGAGTCTGTGCACTGTTTCAAATATTGGCACAAGGCCAGTGTTATATGGACTGTTAGATATGTAATTCGTCTGACGTTCCGTGTGTCATGTGGTTCGTCTGAGTTCATTGTTTCATTGTTGTTGTCTTGTGGGACTGTCGTAGTAAAAGGTCATTGATATATATATGGCGGACATGACTTTTCTTTATTCATAACGAACATTGGGTGAGTGCGTTCTTTGTATGTAATTGAACAATAAATGTAATAATTAAATTGTATAACTCGTTATGTTATCTCTGCGAGTCAGTCCGAGGGAAACATAACAGCC
>NC_068982.1:66630724-66640516 GCF_001194135.2 Octopus bimaculoides | reverse complement strand
CCAGTGTTATATGGACTGTTAGATATGTAATTCGTCTGACGTTCCGTGTGTCATGTGGTTCGTCTGAGTTCATTGTTTCATTGTTGTTGTCTTGTGGGACTGTCGTAGTAAAAGGTCATTGATATATATATGGCGGACATGACTTTTGTTTATTCATAACGAACATTGGGTGAGTGCGTTCTTTGTATGTAATTGAACAATAAATGTAATAATTAAATTGTATAACTCGTTATGTTATCTCTGCGAGTCAGTCCGAGGGAAACATAACAGCCAGCAATTTCGGGGTAAGAGGTAAGTCGATAATATCAACCCCAGCACTCAAATGGTACTTATTTTATCGACTCCGAAAGGATGAAAGGCAAAGTTAACTTCGGCGTAGTTTGAACTCAGATCATGAAGACGGATGAAATACCGCCAAGGATTTCGCCAATTGTACTAACGACTCTGCTTTCACACTGCCTTTTATGCTCATAATAATAATCATTAGGCTATATTATTGAGTACCGTGATTGTTTGTACCTGATGTTCTCTAGTATTGCTGATAGGGAGAGGAAGAGTGTAGATTTTGTAGATGCTACTTCAAAATCATCGTTTTACAGCTAAGTTTTTAGGTTGGAGTAGTTGTGCTACTATGCTTGGAGCATGGTAGGACTAAGTGTGGTATCATTTGCGTATTAAGTTGTGTGTAAGTTTGGAGGACGAATAGAATGGTCAAGTAGGTATCGATTAAAAAGAATGGATGATGGCACGGATCATTGTAGTATTCCATTTGGGATTTGCAGGTTCGAGAAGTGTCTTTGTATTCAGCATAATCTTGGCAACATAACTGGTAGTTTGTAAGCTGGTGGTATTTTTGCTTTTGATTTTTCTTTTAATAAGCTGTTGAGTATTTTGTGGAAACGAATTGTGAAGAATGAAGTCGAAATCTTTGCGTTTATCAATGCACTTATAATGGTTCATGTGGAAGGTTATTAAAACCGTCATGTGACCTTTGTTAGATTCATGAGTAGTGTGGGTTTTGAGTGTAATTGTCAGAGTCTGTGTTGTGATTTTGTGGAGTGGAATTTGAATATGCGGTTTAGGGGTGCCAATGATTTGCCTTTCTAACACTTTTAAGAGTGTGTATAAGAAACTGATGGCTTTACATATCACGTCAAATGGGTTCTAATTGAGCTTTGAAATTTTTTAATTTGTCCAACTTCCAGATATAAACAATTTGGTAATGTTGCTATGTGTATTTACAAATTTCAGTGTAGTCATAGATTCCGGTGAGCACTGAGAGAACCCTTTATGTCTTTTATGTGGTAGGCGTATGATTGTAACTTTATCTGGTAATAATATTTGAGTTATTACATTTCTTTATTGCTTTTAGAGGCGCTTCATTGAAAGAAGAGATCAAAATCAGGGTCTCGAGGGGTAGGTAGTTTATGTCTTGTGGTCTTGTCGTTTTTTATTAGCTTTTTGGGGCGGCTAATATTCGTTAAAGTATCTATTAAGAGCATAAGGATTACAAAATTACTATGTTGTCTGAGGTTGTTATTATGACATAGATTACACTTTGTTGCTGACGATGGTAGTTGTTTTGAACAATGTTTTACTGTTTGTATCTAACATGAGTTGGATACAAACTCTTGCCAGTTCTCTATAGTATATTTTCTTGTCTTCTACTTTCTTCTCACTTTCCTGTTTAGTTGTTTTATCCCGAATTTTATTTCAGTTACGTGTGCGGTAATGATGAACTGAGTTGGAAGTTTTACTTTGCTTTTATCAGCTTGGTTATTTACGATGTGTAATTTGAGTTGTGTTTCATTTTAGTGCTGCTTTGTAGGATATGTTTTCTGGCTACGCCTCTAATCTGTTATTAAAGGCATTTACTACACTGGTGATTGTGGAGTTCTGAAAGCTTTGTACTGATACAGCCCTTTCTGGTCCATACTCTATTAATTCTGGTTTGTTCTGGGTTCGATTTTGCAGCCACGCACTTCTTTCTATCATCAACGATCAACTTAACACTACCTCTAACAACTTACTTTAACATGCAGATGACATCATCCTCTCATTCCTCCCGAACCTTCCGCACCCACGCATCAACAACATGCACACTGGCTTCATGAACAGAAATCTTGAGAACGTCCTCGAATGGGGCCCACACCAATTTCGTTTCCTTCCAAAACAAAAACACACAATCGCAGTACATAGCAAGAAAACATTATTGCACCCCCAACCGCCATCTAAACAAGAACTTCACACCTAGAGAACCTACAGAACACGAGTTCTTCAAATGCTAAACCTTAACGTCATTGACGATTTTTTTTTCTTTTTGGCAAACGCGCATCTTAATCATAACAAAGACTGGACTCCTTTCTCTTCGGTGTCAGAAAATACTTCAACTCCGAACAACAACTAACCTTCTATAAGGTTCATAATTGAGTACTGTTCGCATCTGAAACAGTGCTGCTGCACCCAAAGGCTAGTCTACTGACTGCGCGCAAAGGCTAGTTAGTCTACTGGTTGGTTTGAAGTCACTCATCAACATACTCCAGCCTCTGGCTTACAAATATGCTATCTCCTCTCTCTGCCTCTTCTACCGCTACAACTGTGGTATGTTTCCTCGAAGCTGGTTGATCTTGTACCACCTTCAAGCACTCACAACTAATTCCTTTCTCCTCCTCCCATTACCCGTATTGTGTCCATTCCCAGGCCCTGCACCTGTACCGGTTTTGTGGTTTGTTGGCACCCTTGACAAGCAGAATTTCGACATCCTTACAAGTATAATTTTTTCAAGGAGTAAAACCGGTAAACATTGGCACAAAGTGTTTCATACAATTTTTAAAAGTATTATAGAGAAATCAGCAGTGGCATCACTGTTCAAATTCATGGACGAATTCTTCCTGTCTTAACTCGTGTTCGTACCAACGAGATTTAACAAAAACGAACACTGTCCATGATATTGCAGTGGAGAAAACTCTTCTCTTAGACTACGATATGGTTCTTTGTAGCCTGAAGTTTCTGCAGCCTAGAGAAAAAACCTATCACACATCAGTACACCCTTTTCATCTCTTGGATCTCCACAAGGCTAAACAGAAGGAAAATCACCCACGATCTTTCACTTGTTGATTGGTCTTTTACAGATTCTCTCTCCCCAGATAGCATTGCCGCATCGTGGCAGTTATTTGTGGACACTGTCACGGACATATATTCACGTCACACTCCACTACGGTCCATGGGCAAAACAAAATGCAGGCTACCTGACAAAAATAAGAAGTCGCTCATAAGAAAAATAAAAAGAATAAATAAAAAAAAATCAACCGGCTAAAATATTGCCAGCTGCTCCACTCCCATTTGTCAGCCGTAGCTCTACTGGAATCAAAGAAATTTCATCTCCAAAACTGTTTGAAGTCTGTCATTACCAATGAAAGAATAACTGTGGAGAAGTGGGCCATCGAGAAAATTAAACTCAATCCCAAAGTTTTCTTTTCATTCGGCAAAAAACATAAGGTCGCTACCTCATCTGTCGGACCTCTGATTGCCAAAGACAACACTCTATAATACTGCAGAAGACATGGTCGAGATTCTGCAGAAACAATACTGCTCTGCTTTCAGCAATCCCAGCATTGTTAACCTGGCCAACATATATGAAAAAAAAACCCACAGCACACCCTTTCTGACATATTCGACACCTTGGACATCATAGCAGATATTAGCAAAATAAAGAACAACTCAGTTGCAGGTCCTGATAGGTTCCCTGCTAGAATCCTGAAGGAGTGCCGTCTCCGGTTAGGTCTCGCCTTAGCTACTCTCCGGCGAAAATCAATGGATGAAAATTTCCTTTACCAAGCGATTACCTCAGTTTTCAAGAAAAGCAAAAAATCACTCGCCGTGAACTACCGACCGATCTCACTTACCTCTCTTATTTGAGAGAGTGGTGAAATGTCGAGAAACTCACTTCTTAGAATCTAACAGCCTGATTATTCTCAACCAATATGGCTTCCGCAATGGAAGGGACTGCTTAACACAGCTCTTGCATCATTTCAATGACATCTTAAAGGCCATATGAGAGGGCTCCAATGCAGATGTCAGATACCTTGACTTCAGCAAAGCCTTTGACAGGGTTCATCACTGCATCCTGTTAAAGAAACTGTCCAACATTGGAGTCCGAGGAAAACTATTAACTTGGATTAAATGTTTTCTGATCAACAGAACTCAACATGTGTTGATTGATGGTGTCCCATCGATCTCAGCCAGAGTTATAAGTGGAGTCCCACAAGGCACTATATTGGGCCAGCTCCTTTTCATAATTTATATTAACGACATCACCGACGTCATCAAACACAGTAGCACGCATATTTTCGCGGATGACTCTAAGTTACTGAAGGTTGTTGACTGGGTTGAAGACCTGACAAATCTTCAATCTGATCTGTTGGCTGTTATCCAATGGGCGGGGAAACATAATATGCTGTTAAACGAGAAAAAATTCAACCTAATCCACTTCGGTAAAGAGACTGCTTTCCAACAACCATACACTTTTCTCTCGGGCGAAACCCTCGTGGCATCCAGCACTGCTAGAAATATCCGGATGTTACTGTTGATAACAAAATAAGCTGGAGTGCTCACATAAACAGCAAAGTTGACATGGCTCGCAGGGCGTGCTCCTCGATCCTCAGGACTTTCCGGTCTAGAGACGCTCCTACCATTATTCTATTTTTGCTCGCCCTCATCTTGAATACTGTTGCCCGCTGTGATCCCCCACACGATACCGAATATTATGAAAAGTGAAGCTCCCCAGAAATCAATCACAAAAATCATAGATGACATGACAAGCCTTGACTATTGCGATCGACTCAAAAAGCTCAGGCTTTACTCCCTCCAACGCCGCCGTGAGCGCTATATCATCTGTATGATATCAACATTGTTTAAATGATATAGGTATCATATTTAAAATTCATCCGAGGCTTGGACCCCATGCAATCCGTCCACTACAGAAATCATGTTCGTGTCGTATCACAGTACTACAACAGAACTATTTCACCTCAACTGACCCTGCTTTCTTCAACATCGTGCCAACCCACATAAAGAGGAAAGTGATTTCACGACTTTCAAACGGTCCCTAGATGATTACCTCCAAGAAATACCAGATAAACCAGCTACATCCGGATATATCTCTGAAAACAATAACTCTCTGCTCGAATGAGCTATGGTGCCCAAGAGCTGACTGTGTTTCTCTTTCAGATGGTGCTCTTAAATTAGACATGGCCTGGGCCAACTTCGGCCGAAACTTATCTAAGTAATGTTGTTTTACTCCAGGTCAATCGATTAGTGGCGTTCCGGCCGTAACCACCAATGTTATTCTTTTCAGACATTGTCTTTAGGTCCATATTATTATTACGTTAAAGCTAGGGTTTGATATAAAAATGTGGCTACTATTTCTAGCATGTCGGACATCTGCCTGCATAAGGGACCTCTCAGTCACAAACAGCAACTTTCAAAAATGAACTCGAGGATATTCTTTCGTGGTACTTTCGTACACTGAGGGCAGAAAGGTGAATGAATAATTTGAATAAAACAGCTGTAATATAAACTAGAAACCTATAAATTAATCGAGTTAAGACTGATTAATTAGGTCAGTTGAAATTACCTTTGCGTATTTCTGTAACAAATGTGTCCAACTTCATTTTTACGCCCACTTTCCCTTGTGGCAGGCACTTTGTGGGAGATAACTCCTTTTTACTTAATACACAATTGCCTCCCTTTACTTAAATATATACATATACATATATATATATAGATAGATAGAGAGAGAGAGAGAGAGATATAGATATTTTTTTTTCTGTTGTTATGATCGTTTCTACTTAAGGCACACGGCCTGAAATTTTTGAGGTGGGAACTAGTCGATTAATCGACCCAAGGTACTTAATTTATTGACCCCGAAAGAATGAAAGGCAAAGTCGTTCTCGGTAGAATTTGAACTCAGAACGTAAAGATGGACGAAATGCCGGTAAGCATTTCGGCCGGTGGGCTAACTATTCTGTCAGCACGCCGCCTTACGAAAGTACTGTTACAATGACAATGAATATTATAGTTTTCAGGAAATATTTCTTTTGCATGCCACGAACAATTTTAGTTATTTTTTAGGAGAGACAATTTATTTAGAAACAATTTCGGATGATCATTTATCATTATTTTATTCTGAAGTTAGGGTTAACGCACCGAGGAAGGTACTGTTTCTCAACACATAAACAGAGATTTCGAGTTCGATCCTCACTGCACGACACATTAGGTAACTTTTTGGTGAGTAAAACCTCGTGAATGAAATTTGCTAGATGGAAGCTATGTAGAAGCTTGCTGGTGAGATTACCGTTTTTGGACGAAACCAATACCTGATTTAACACCACCAGCTTACATTTGGGTGCCTTAAATGGAATTTTGTTGCAAGCATTCAGGCTCATCCTGCCAGGCATGGGGACTCCAAAATCGGCCAGGGTTGCCACCCTTAGCCCTCTGATTAAGTTATAAAAAGGATGAGAGCTCCTAAGGATAGAATTAAAGTTCTGATTACCAGTCACGTTTTAACTATATCAGCTCCATCATCATCATGTTCGTCATTGTCATTTTATCATCACTTTTCCATGTTTACATGGGTTAGAATGAGTTTCTTTGAGATGGATTTTCTATAGTCAGATGCCCTTCCAATCAGCAACTCTCACTTGCTTCCAAGCAAGATATTTCCTCATGACCAGACACGTTTTCATAGAAGACTGAAAATGAATGACATCACTAATATGACAGTGACATCTGTTTTCAACTATCAGGCAACATCAAGATAAGGAGGCAGAAACACACACACACTCATATATATATACACACATGACAGGCTTCTTTTAGTTTTTGTCAACCAAATCCTCTCACAAGATCTGAAACAATCAAAAAAAAAAAAAAAAAAGAGGCTCTGGTTGGCCTGAGGCTATAGCAGAAGACACTTTGCCATGCAGTGAGAATGAACCCCAAACTACATTGGTTGAGAAGTGAACTTACAGCTTTGCCAGCAACTGTAGAGCCATCCTGTGCCTATTTAATATCCATCTTGTTTACATTACTGATGCTATTAGAAGAAAAGCAAAAACATCCTTACTTCCATTATCCCATCTGCTGAAGTCCATGGGGCAAATACACCATTGATGTACACTGCAAATACTGAGTATGAATAGTGGAGCATTTGGTGTTTGATTGTATCATGCATGTAAATTGGTTCCCTGATACCAATTGTTGTTATATATCAAAACAATAGAAGCTGAGTAGATAATCTGCCTGGCTCTTCACCAAAAATTCATTTAAGTGTTAATATCTCATTCTCAGAGCCAAATGCTGTGCTCATGACAAGATATCTCAGTCTAAAATAGAAACAGCTGTCATTAGGAGTAGGAGTATTATATAACTAATGCTTCATTAGCTTGCAGAATAGTTATGAAGTTAAGATGTTGGACAATTCACCACATAGCTCTATAGAGGCATGCATGCATGCACACACACACACACACACACACACAAACCACTGACTTGAACATTAGTTCCTGCACTGCAAAAATTATTGCAAGGTCAATAGTCTAAGGAAGTGTGTGTGTGTGTGTGTGAACATGATATGTATGTTTTCCATGCAAGTGTACCAGTGGACTGCAACATGCTCAGTGGATGGTTTTAGCAAAATAATTGTAACGTTTTTATTTAGTGAATAAAAAAAGAGTGTTTGAGGAACATAGTGGTTGTCTATGCTAGCAAAATCATTGAATGAAGTTTGTGATTTTGGATAAGTTTATATGTCATGAGAGACAGAAGAATCTTAAGGCCTGAGGTAATCCTTTTTCTTCAGGGCATTCATAACCTTTCTGACAAAAAGCTTTGCTCTATATATGAAGATCCATGCCTCTCCATGAAATACAAGTTTATTTAGAAATCACAAATTATGTATCTTTAAGTTCTGTTCTAAAATTACAACAAACAACAAATGTTTAACTGCTGAAATTTTGTATTTTACTCATGTAATAATGAAATCTGGATTGAGAATTTAAGATATGAATGTTTTAATATAAGCAGTTTTAGGCAGGCGAGTGGGTACTGAAAACAGTTAAACATAACTGTATGAAAAGATGAGCCTGAAAGCCAGAAATAATTTAATTATTATCACAATAACACATCTGTGAAAAAAACTTCTCATAAATCAATTTTCTACAATTTCATTTCTTTAAACACCCATGTTTTCATTTTACATTCCATGTGAGTGCATATGAAGGGTAAGAGGTTACATACATATGTACATGCATACATACATATATTGACATCAAAATGATGTTTTATGATGCATACACATTTCCAATTGCATTACAGCAATTGGAAATTGAAAGTCAGTTCAGAGATTTGGCCAAACTTATTTGGCCCTTAGCACTTTTCTCACTATTAAAACGATTGTTAGAAACCTTTCTTGAATAAGCCATTTACTCCAGAAAGAGATACTGGCTTCATTCTAAATAGTTCTCCAGCAACTCATGAAAACTAGATGCACTTGGTGTATATTGTGCAAATGCTAGGATACTGTTTTAGCCTCTGCATCCAAAACATCTTGTTTACAGGCATCTCGAACTCTCTGTTTACTCTTCATCACTTCATAGCGCTGGTTTTGAACCAATGTCCTGGCAACGGCAAAACTTGTTATGCCAACCACAACAAGAATACCCCTGAAAAGAGAGAAAATCAATTTTAAATAATTTGAAAATAATTGCAAACACTGAAAATGTTCCATTATTAGTAGGCATAATTATTAAGGGATGACTGGATGCATTATAGAATATTTTATTGTCATGCAGAGTGTCAAAAATCAAATCAGCTTGATTGCTGATACTTTTAACTGTAACTTGACAAGTCAGCCACGCAAAGCAATGAGGGAACCTCTACACAGTCATTCGATCTGCTAGAAAAAGCTGCTGTGTGTTCATCAAGTCACACTCTACTGTCTTAAATAAGGCTACATTGGCCAATCTCTTCTCTACTGTTCATATACACAGAGTAGCCATAGCTGGATCAGAGATCTGCTGCATTAGGGATAAATTGGATCTAAACAGAGTACCTTTACACAAATGAGATGGTCACGACTAGAACGTCTGATTTACCAGGACTGAACAGTAGCAAAACAACAACCACAGACTTATGCTATGCAATGTTTATTTAGTTATAGCTATGTCTGAAAATTAATTTACTATCAAGGTGTGGCAGGCAATTAAATGTTAGATAAGTCAATCTTCATAAAATTAACAAAAATGAAACAAGGAAATATTGGACTAAAAATGCATGCAAAATAATAAGATCGGGAGGGTGCTTTCGTTTTATGCTTGTAAAGTGGCTGTGTGGTAAGAAGCTTGCTTCCCAGATGGCTTCCCACCTTCCAAGGTGGCGAGCTGGCAGAAACGTTAGCACGCCGGGTGAAATGCTTAGTGGTATTTCGTCTGCCGTTACGTTCTGAGTTCAAATTCCGCCGAGGTCGACTTTGCCTTTCGGGGTCGATGAATTAAGTACCAGTTATGTGCTGGGGTCGATATAATCGACTTAATCTGTTTGTCTGTCCTTGTTTGTCCCCTCTGTGTGTAGCCCCTTGTGGGCAGTAAAGAAATAAGAAGCTTGCTTCCCACATGGTTCCAGGTTCAGTCTCACTGCATGGCACCTGGGCAAGTGTCTTCTACTATAACGTCGGCTGACCAAAGCCTTGTGAGTGGATTTGGTTGACACAAACTGAAAGAAGTCCATTGT
>NC_068982.1:66624027-66630284 GCF_001194135.2 Octopus bimaculoides | reverse complement strand
ATTACATCGATCCAGTACGCAACTGGTACTTATTTCATCGACTCCGAAAGGACGAAAGGCAAAGTCGATCTCAGCTGAAAGACGGACGAAATGCCACAAAGCATTTTATCCGGCGGGCTAATAATTCTGCCAGCTCATCGCCTTATATAATAATAATAATAATAATAATAATAATAATAATCCTTTCTACTGGAAGCACAAAGTCTCAAATTTGGGGGAAAGGATTAAGTCGATTACATCTACTCCAGTGCGTAACTGGTACTAACTTTATCGACCTCAGAACGTAACGGCAGACGAAATACCGCTAAGCATTTCGCCCGGCGTGTTAACGATTCTGCCAGCTCGCCGCCCTATAAATAATAATAACAGTAGTAGTAGTAGGGCACTGTCATGGTATTAGCTGTCAGAATTGAAAGTAGAACTGACAAGGAACGTTACTGCTGGTTTGAGTTGATTCTTTGGCTACTGACTAGCCGGAGCTATCTATCTGTCTGTCTATCTCACTATCTCTCTCTCTATATATATCTATCTATCTATCACTCGTTCACCTTTGTTTGTGTCCGTAGAATTTATCAAATTAGAAAACGCAAATTTAATATAAAAATATATTTTCTGAAATTGAAAATTATTTAAAATATAAAAATATAATTTTCAACAGAGAGAATTTATCAAAATAGAAAACAAATGAAGTTTGAAGTTTAAAAATAATAGGATCGACCACTCACGACTAGCTAGCACGGACGCGCGACTGCGCGTTCGGGACCACTCTGCTTTAGTAGTACCCTTATACTCTGTGTGTTTTCAAACGCATGGATATAGGTGTCAAATTTGTTCCAATAACTTTCGAGTGATAGATAGATAGAGAGAGAGATAGAGACAGACAGACAGATAGCTCGCTCCGGCCAGTCATGGTATTAGCCAAAGAATCAACTCAAACCAGCAGTAACGTTCCTTGTCAGATTTTTCTACTTTCACTTCTGACAGCTAATACCATGACAGTGCCAGTAGTAGTAGTAGTAATAATAATAATAATAATAATAATCTTTTCTACTAAAGGCACAAGGCCTGAAATTTTGTGGGGGAGGGGACCAGTCGATTACATCGACTCCAGTAATTCACGGGTACTTAATTTATCAACCCCGAAAGGATGAAAGACAAAGTCGACGTCGGCGGAATTTGAATTCAGAACGTAAAAAATGAACGAAATGCCGCTAAGCATTTTGCCCCCGGCGTGCTAACGATTCTGTCAGCTCGCCACCTTATATAACAATAATAATAATATACGAGATAAAATGGAAGATCGCCAAAGCATGCAAGGCAATGTGCAATGTGTAGACACACATCAGAGAGAAAGGGAAGCTTAGAAAACAGACTCACCATCCGATATTAATTTTCGTGAACCGAGATAAGGGCCGCCTTGCCATGTTGATTTCTTATTAATTTTTCAAGGTGATATTTCGTGGAGCTCTTTAGAAGACGGAGTTAGTTTTGTTTTGATACGGTGTCATCAAAATTTAAGTTCTTGTTTAGTTTTGAGTTACGTTATAACTTAGTCTATAGTTAAGCTCGTAAACGAGCTAGAATTTATGTAAATTTAGGTATTTGATTGTATTTTCTTTCAATAGATAATACAGATAATGCCGATATATATAACATTTCTTTTTTTCAAAGAAACGTGAGAACTCATTGCACACTAACCTTTTTCGTTTATCTAAGTTATTTCCCTTAGATCATATTTTTTTTCTTATTGACCATTTATTACTGGCCAAAAGATTTAGAGTTCTTTCGATATTAAGACAGAAAAACAACAAAAATTGTCGATCGATCATGCATGCTCGAGCTTGATTATGCTTCCTAGAGATACACAATAAAACCGACATACGTCCATAGCTGTCAGCTTGACAACTAACAAGGAAAAGATTTCCTTTCCCTCTTTGTTTCTAAATTCCTTTTCTGAAATTAATTTAATCTATTGAAATTCAGAATATTTGGGAAAAAATGAAGAAAAGAAAGGGATATACATAGGCGATTATGTGTAAATAGAAGCATTAACGGAGAATCTTGTCACTCACAATATAGAAACATTTCTCATGGCACCAGCAGACAAAATGGAAAAGGCGTTACCCCGGAGGATAGCAAGGGAGATGCGCTGGAATACTTTGTAGTGGCGCGAAATTATAGCCGCCATTGAGGAAGTACTATTCTGCGCATGCGCAGGGGACTTCACCACCGGAAGCCCCTCGAGTTGCGCATGCGTAGTAAAACTCGTACTTAAACAGTTAGTTTCACTTTGTTAGCGTGTTGAGCCTGAGACCTTCGACGTGACAACACCTCGCTCCTCCACGAAGCACTATTCACCTCGATGCTATCGATATGATAGCTATTTGCTCCTCTGGCAGGCATCAAGGAAGCCCTTAACCTTCCATTACCAAACTACAACTTAATCAGCGGCTGCTAAGCTGAATGACAGGAATTGTGAAACCAAGCATCATCATAAATAAAACCTTTTTATTATGTTGTTAATTGTTCTAATGTCTCGTCATATATAATGCTGTTGAAAGGTGATAGAGAGAGACTAAGGTCTCTATGACAACTATCACATCAAACTTTTACAACTTTGACAGTTTGCTTTCCTCAGCCTGACGAGAAGTTGAGCCTGGGCTGGTAGCTGACAACACCAAGTTGCCGCTGGAGAAGGTGTCACAGCGTGAGACATCCAAGATGAGAGGCTTACCACCGCATAACAGGAAAATTGTCATATCGTCTGGTCTTTTACCGTCCCTTCGGTCTAACCCCGTTGGCTCGGACTGGGAAGGGAAGCCTGCGGCGCAAAGGCTATGCTTTGTGATTTTGTTATGGGCGGCATGGCGTAGAAGCCGGCCAGCACTATGATGGCGTGACTGAGTTGGAGGCCGAAAGAATCCACAGTGGATCCGCAGCGGCATTCATGTGGCTCACAGATTTGAGGACGAAACTTCAGAGAAAAGTCGATGCATAGGCAGTCGCTATCAAGTTGAGTACCAGTTGCGAGTGATGGCACCGCATTGAAACGAGCTCCTCTGTGAGGATCAGAGGCTGAGCAGAACTCCTCTTTTATTGTATTGTTTCTCCACCACCCAAAAATTACTGTTCAATATTTTCCCTCTTCACCTAACAGCACATCTCCACCTGGTCTATTTATCTTAAGAGTCACGCTTGAAACAGTAAATTTCTCTTGTCTTCATATCGAACGAACTTGGCTTTTAAAATTTATTACGACTGTTTTTTTTTTTTCTTTTCAAATTTATTGGTTTAGCATGTACGTTAAATCAGCTTCGTTGCTTGTTCTTTCATATATAAACATACAGGGTTCGGTGAATATATTGTCGTTTAAATTACACAAAAATGAAAATAAAACGGACATCTCATTTTAACAGATATATTTACCAAAATTACATTAAAAATAATAAAGAGTAAATTTCTTCAATAAAATCGCCATTGGCTTAAACCACAGCCTCCAGACGATTTCGGAATATCCTACAACTCTTCTGGGCGGTTTCATTGTTCAGGTTAGTGAATGCTGCAATAATTCATGCCTTCAGTTCATCTTTGATGTTACAAGGAGTTTTGTTGGTCTCTCTCTCAACTGCGCCCTACGCATAATAATCAAGGAGATTGCAGTCTGGAGAGGTAGGTGGCCAGATGTTAGGGATGATGTGGTCGCAGAAATTGTCTGACAGCCACGACTGGGTTCTCCTGCTTGTGTGACATAGTGCAAGGGTCTTCCAGCAGCCACCCTCTTGACCCAGGGCAGTACTACCTCCTACAGGGATTCCGTGTTGAGTGTGAGGCCGTGTGGGAAGATGAATGGAGGCATAACATTACTATCACTTATTATCACTCCACACACCATGATGTTGACTGGATGTTTGATTTTTATCACTCTATAGATGGTCTTGGTGAAGTGTAGTGTGACCATCTAATAACGACTCAAATCAGAAGGTTGGAATAATGCATATAATGTGCTAGTTGGAAAGAGAGAGACACAACCGAGTAAAATGTTTGAGAGAGAATTTTTATTGATACGTTAATATGTGTATGTGCGTCATGTATACAGAATAATAGACAGGCTGTCATGAGGACAAAGTGTATGTGTGTATGGGAATGAATGTATGCGTGTGTGTTGAGTACATATAAGAGCAACACTGAGAAAGAAAGTGAAAGAGTCTATAATGAGAAGTTAGACGAATGTCCATAGACACAAGAATGAGAAATACCAGTTCGTGGTCAATTGTACACGGTAATAGAAATACTGTATCAAGAAGTTGCGGCGAAGATGTAGAGCCGGAGTTGCGGTACGTATCATACGAAGTTGTGGCTGTAATGCTGCTACCTGGGTCACTTGGACAGGAGTTCTCGCAAATTGTATCTGCTGTTAACCATAGTGAAGTAATTCACGAACAGTGTTGCTGGTTGAGCTGTGTACGTAGAGATGTTGTTGACGTCATTAAGAAGATGGTAGCGACGAAGAAAGAGATCGTCGTAATGCTGTTATTGTCTGGTTCGCAGGTTGTATACTTGCTGTTGACCCCTGGTGAATAATTCACGAACAGTGCTGTGTTGAAATCTGGGCGTCTGGCGTTGTCGCTGGAACTGGTTGTCCTGTGTGGTCAGCGGCTAGACCTTGAAAGGTCTGGAACCAAAGACTTCGAGACGAGGAGAAGGTGAGTTTTTATATCGAGCAGTAGGCTCAAATTGAATGAGGAACAAACTGTCTCACGTGATCTTATTTAGGGCTCCGATTGGTTATACGCTGCAGATTGGCGCGATAGAGTAAGAGACGAATTGCGCCAATAAGAACCAGAGTAGTGGACACAACGGGGTCCAAATAGTGGCCAAAAGTCAGCTGTTATCTGCTACGTTCGTATGTACGTATATATAATAAAGGGAAGAGGAATTTTACTCGAGTGTACGCTACACCTCTCGGCACATGCTTTGGAGACACGGCAAGCCAACGGTTGCTCTGTGTTCACCATGTGTTCGTATTGCAGTACAGCATGTCATTTACAAATTTCTAGCAGAGTGCTGTTTTTCTCAAAGACGATGCCCAACTGACCCTACTGTGTAGTCGACAAAATTAAAAACAAACAACGCGCATGCGCGAAATTAAAACTATAAAATGGCGACAATTTACCCATCGCGCCCTGAATGTGTGTGTGTGTGTGTGTGCGTGTGTATATATATATATATATATACTGTGTGGGGGTGTATACGTATGTATGGTGATGATGACTTAGTCACAATAGAATGGCTAGCATCCATTCTCCGTGTTGCAGGATCACTGACATTGAGAAAGGAAGAGAGAGAAGAAATGTTCTGGCCGATAACCTACTTTAAATACTTGCTACAGACTGGGATCTACTTAAAGCATCCAAGTACCTGGTTGTGGAATTAAATTGGGCAGCGTATTAATTTCGCCGCCTTTCAGTAAAAGGTTAAAAAAATACACTATGGGTCATGTAAGTCAGATTACGGTTGTGTTAAACTTTCTGTCACCGAATCCCTAAGCCAATGATAGTATTTAGCTATTCGGTATCAGTTGGCTTAGTATAGAAGGAAAAACCGCATTCAGAACATTCTTTTCATATTGATCATATTTCTATCGAAAAAAAACAAAGGAGAAAATTTAACCGCCTCTTGCAAGTGAGTATCATCTCGTAGCTTGTATCACGCTTTCGCTGGTTGTTTTAGGTGTCTATGTCGTCACGGGAAGATACCTGAAACTACCAGTGAAAGCGTCTTGATCATCCCAACTTTTGACCCAGAAGAACATTGAGAATTCAACAGTTGAAAGAAGAGAATTGGGATTGCGCTGGCCCTGGGCCGGTACTGAACTTTTGATAACTTGTAGACTGAAGCAATGTAAAATAAAGTGCCTTGCTCAATGATACAAGGCGCTGCCGACTTCAGTTTCTAAAATTCGATTGCTTTGGAGGAACATAGAAGTCTTAACTAGCACTGATGCCCGTGAATGATTGCAAAACAGGCACATCTATCTATCTATCTATCTATCTATCTATCTAGATAGATAGATAGATAGATAGATAGATAGATAGATAGATAGATAGACTATATATAATTCGTATAAATACATACAGTGTACATTTAAACACATAGTAAAGATGTCCATAATACGACATCTAACTCGCTAGAAGGAGCAGTCAGACTCCAAATTACAATCAGGGATAATTTCGAAAGGGAGCGAAAAATAAAAACAT
>NC_068982.1:66622748-66624017 GCF_001194135.2 Octopus bimaculoides | reverse complement strand
GATAATTTCGAAAGGGAGCGAAAAATAAAAACATTTACCATCTATTTCCTGAACCATGGTTTCAAGCTATTTTCAGCAAAATAAAATAATTTGCTAGGCCAGCTATAATCAGCAGGAAAGCCAAGACTAACATATAAACACGAGGCAATACATAGAACATGCCGCGTGCTTATATGTTATAATTTTTCATATCTACCGCGCATGTACGGTTTTCTTATCGACAGCAAATACAAAAAATGCCGATTTTCCTCCAGAAATTAGGCAAAATATCATTATATCATAATTAATAAATCTCAGGGTAGCAAAAAAATTTAGAAATTCTTTTTGCTACCAGTGGTCTAGCGCGAAGAAAAAAATAGTCAATAGACTATATATTATTCATATAAATACATGCAGTGAAAATTTAAACACATAAGAGAGATGTCCATATATGTTAGTCTTGACTTTCCTGCTGATGATAGCTGGTCTAGCAAATTATTTTATTTTGCTGAAAATAGCTTGAAACCATGGTTTTAATGTGTGTGTGCGTGTGTGTGTGTGTGTGTGTGTGTGTGTATTGAATGTATGTATGTGTGTGTATGTATGTCTGTATGTGTGCGTACGTATGTATGTATGTACGTGTGCCTGTCTGTCTGCATGTATGTATGTATGTATGTATGTATGTATGTGTATCCTGGGTATGACTAAACTGCAGTCGGTTGTGGAGCCCTGATATGGTAATTTAAGCGTTTTGAAGAATGTGGAACCACCTAATAGCTGCTGTTGTTCCTATTTTTACACTAACCCTGAGTAGTAGCACCTGCTAGGGTCTCAGTAACGGGTTAACTAACAGGTGAAACATTGGGAGTGGAAGGCCCCTAGTTCTCGTTAGGACTTTCTTCTAAGAGAAGGTAGACGCGTATATATTAGAAAAAACTAAAGTGCAGTTGGTTTCCGGTCGTCTCAGCCTCTTCTCTGTCACTGGTTTTCTTAAATGATAATGCTGAAAAGTGTATTCAGTGCTGTGCAACTCTTTATCTACGCAAAACAAATTCACGTGCAGGAACCCTTGCACTGACGTAATGAGTTTAGGAAGAGATATCATTCGGTTTCGAGTCGACTTTCACCATGTATGTATGTATGTATGTATGTATGTATGTATGTATGTATGTATGTATGATCATCCTAATTCAGACCATATTTTCCCCATATTTCCTTCCTACTTGTGTTTCCCGACCCTACATTAATCTACAGGATTGACAGGGAGTCCAGCAAAAGCTATGTGTGCAA
>NC_068982.1:66619658-66622611 GCF_001194135.2 Octopus bimaculoides | reverse complement strand
CTCCGTCGCTTACGACGTCGAGGGTTCCAGTTGATCCAATCAACAGAACAGCCTGCTCGTGAAATTAACGTGCAAGTGACTGAGCACTCCACAGACACGTGTACCCTTAACGTAGTTCTCGGGAATATTCTGCGTGACACAGTGTGACAAGGCTGGCCCTTTGAATTACAGGCACAACAGAAACAGGAAGTAAGAGTGAGAGAAAGCTGTGGCGGAAGAGTACAGCAGGGTTCGCCACCATCCCTTGCCGTAGCCTCGTGGAGCTTTTAGGTGTTTTCGTTCAATAAACACTCAAAACGCCCGGTCTGGGAATCGAAACTGCGATCCTATGACCGCGAGTCCGCTGCCCTAACCACTGGGTGATTGCGCCTCCACATAACTCGCACTAATACTATTTTATAAAGCGGAAGGATACATTAAATAATGCAGTCCTTTGCACTCTTAAAAAGGCGATTGGTCACGGCTGGAACGCCGATGATTATAGATCTACATGATCATAGCTAACATGGGGTTAAACAATATCAATAAAAATTTATAAAATCATTATCATTATTTATAATCAAAAACATGAATATCTCTTTCGGCTTTGGTTTTCCCACCGTTTCTATTCACGTGCTCAGACACAATGTTTCCTGTTTGAAACAGTGAAATAAAAACGACGAAAGAGGAAAATAATAATACTAATAATGATAATAATAAAATTGAGCATTCCGAATCGTTTAGATACCAATTTTAAAAATTGGATAATTTCCCTTGAATGGAAATGTCAGGCAACTAATCTGCTGCCTGGTCATGTTCTTTTCCTGACAAAATCACTTTGTTCACATACATTTTTTATAAAATGAATATGGATATTAGCATTGACATACATACGTACCCACACAAATTTCACACTTTCAAACACATACATACATACATACATTCATTCACACATACATGTACACACTTATACATACATACATACATACATGTATATATACGAGAATTCTTATAAATATATATACGTTCATACATACGTACATACAAATTACGACCGATATTACCTATTATGTCACATTTCTGTGAAAGATAATCAACAAGCCTGAAAATGTCACTAAGGTTCTACATCCTATTGCGGTATGATGTTGATGCTAAAACAATATACAGTTCCATCCGCAGGAATCACTGCCCTGAGATAAATACAGAAAATACCCCAATGAATCAATGCATATACACACATATCAACATGAAGCGTATGGGTGGAACATTCTCATCAAAACTTCCGCTAATAGCGAAAATAACAAGCGTAATATAGTTGTTTGGGATAGGAAAGAAAAATCACGTACTGTTAGAGAGGTCATCTGTCTTGTATATGTGAACATTCGTTTCAAAATTAGAAAAAAGAATTTTTATGAACAACTGCTTCGAAACATGTAGCTTCTCTTCCCTGTTTATAAAGGCACATTTTTATCGATAATGATGTTAGCGCTGTTGGGTTGGGGAGTTATGTTAGTAAATGTTTGAGTGACAATTTCGAAGAGTGAGAATTTTCAAGCAAAGTAAGCGCCAATGAATGCTAACTTATTGTTTTTGTTAACCGGCCATGTTTCGGTATTAGTAAGGCGGCGAGCTGGCAGAATCGTGAGCATGCCGGGCAAAATGTTTAGCGGAATTTCGTTGGGCTTTGCGTTCTGAGTTCATTTTCCGCAGAAGTCGACTTTGCCTTTCATCCTTTTGGGACCAATAAAATAAATACCAACCGAACATTGGGGACGATATAATCGACTAGGCCTTTCCCCCAAAATTGCTGGCCTTGTGCCAGAATGTGAAATCAATATTCCGGTATTAGTACATAATGTAAGTTGTGAGTGTGAGTGAGTGAGTGAGTGTGTGTGCGAGTGTGTGTTAATTGTTCAGCTCTGTCGAGCAGATGGAAGTCAATCACACACACTGGCTCGTAACATCATAGACATTTAACGAAAGATTGCTTGTTAACCAAATTCCAGTGACGAAGGAACTTGTTGCCTCCTTTATAGAAGAAACCAAATAATCATAATCTTAAGAAAGGTTGAAATGAATAAACAGTGAAATAATTTTTAAAAAGGGAAATGAATAGAGTAAGAAATCTTGGACGTCAATTCTTAAAAAGAAAACTAAAGATATACATCTTAAAACCGATGGATTAAAAGGACATTGGTGGAATCGAAGAATAAAAACAACAAACATTGAAACACAGACGACCTGATTCTGTTGAATAGGACCAGAAAGTAAAAACATGTCTGCTATGGAACTCAATTGCCTTAATGCAATAGGAAAAATTACCATTGATAGATAATACATAACTAGTACCTAAAACAGACTTTCGGCTTTAAGCCCATTAATTTTGGAACAACAGGATATGTTCCATCCCGTCTTGAAGATAGTATTTACTCTAAGAACTTTGATTCTTAAAGGAAGAAAATGTCTCCATAACTCATACGCTGCAGATTATGATAACATTATCTGGGCAATGAAAATCTGTGAGACATTCATAAAATTTAAAGAAGTGATTGAGCAATAGATGATGAAGATAGTAAAGCACATCTTTATATATATATATGTGTGTGTGGGTGTGTGTGTGTATATGTGAGAGGATGGTTAAGCAATAGTTAGTTTAGATAAGATAGGAAATAGAGAGTGAATGTAGGGATATTGTATTTGTAAATCCATTGTTTAGGCAGAATGGTATACATATAAGATTACAATACCTTGTGAGTAAAATCCAATAGTTTTTAAGATTGGTCATTGCATTTGTAAATCCATTATTAAGATTCCAATACCCCATGAGTAAAATCCAACAAGATTGCATTGTTTTAACATCATTTAATTCCTTCTGGAATAATACCAATGTTTTCTTGAAAATATGTAGAAAGTATAAAGATTTGAATAACACCTGCGTTTAACTCCATTTATATATATATATATATATATATAT
>NC_068982.1:66613183-66619595 GCF_001194135.2 Octopus bimaculoides | reverse complement strand
TATATAATGCAAGAGAGTTAGGGGTTGAGGCTTCAACCCACTAAGGGATAGTATCTGTCCAATATACTGCTGGGAGGGTACCCAATTATTGTTACACTAGTGTTATACCAAGTGCAATAAGTGGGTTTGGGTAAAGGGGGTTATTTTACCCTAAATTTATATAGCAATAAGAAAATGGAGGAGAATATGCGGTATCCATCGACTTGCAGACAGTGTATTCCGTTGAATTAATTTGTTTATTTAACTAAAATGACAAAAACCACAATATACAGACGCTTATGACATACCATGTCAAATTAACAATTAAGGTTACAAATATAAAGTACATTTAACAATTGGAGAATATACAGAAACTTACAGCTGTTTCGGCCTAGCGTTGACATGCCCCATTCTACCTCTATAGCTCTGCGCCGGAGTAATTAGCAGATGAAAATGATGTAATGGGGTTACATGCATGAAATCGGTTGGGTAGTTCTCGAGTTTTAGTGATGTACACATGCGCGCGCGCACATACACATTCTCAGTTATTATTATGCCTGTATTTGTGTATGTCATGTTGCACGTATGTGACATATATGCACAGAAATACATGTTAACTCTAGTTAGTAACATTAAGTCGGTTAATCAACAACCAGTTTACAGTTGTTATTCTACTATAAACGCTCACATTCCATCTGAATCTCCAACATCGAGCAAATACACGCAACTTCACCAAATAAGTCTTGTTTCTTGCATTATACCCATATACTCTTACGAGCAGACTTAAGTGTCACATGTGTTTTGGGTACGTGCACAAGTAAGCATGCACAAACACACACATGTATATTTAGGAGTGCACATATAGATATATATTTGTGGCCTTGAGCATAAATTTGAAACAGTTATGCTTACTCCCTGCTGGGGCTGCTTGTTTAGCCCAAAGATAGCGTTGGTCTGGCAGTTGTATGAATAAAGACATTCCAGAAGTAAACAACATTCTTTTTTTTTTCTTTTTAAACAAATTCTATCTTTATATGCCCGTCTTAGTTTAAGATAGGAGTAGTTTTCTTTTAGCTACGTTTACTTAAATATACGACTGTGCTTCAGTTTTATCTTTTTACTTTAGCTTTTTCGTATTTTCTTATGTGTGTGTGTATGTGTGTATGTATGCTTGTATATATGTAATGTGAGATAATAGTTTCACTATGTATATATTATTATATACATAGTCAAAGTATTAATAGTGAAACTATTAAAACTGAAACTACTATCTCACATTACAATAGAGATGTTATTGTTTCACTTTTGACACGTAATACCGAAACAGTCTAAGAGATTGCTATTAAGAACATTTGAAAACTCTAAAATGAAAAGGATAACTCTTGAACAACACAGTCGAATTTTTAATGAAACACTGGACTGTTTATGCGTGCGTGCGTGTTTATTCTTTAACAAGAATAATATTGGTTTCAAAATTAGACACAAGGCCAGCAGCTTGGGGAAGAGCTAAGTCGATTAAATCGACCCCCAGTATTCAACTGATACTTACTTTATCGATCCCGTAAGGATGAAAGGCAAAGTCGACCCTGGCGGTATTTGAACTGAGAACATAAAGACGGAGGAAATGCCGCTAAACATTTTGCCTGGGGTGCTACGCTACCTTTTTATCAAAAATAATACTGATAGTGACTTCAAGTTTCAGCATTCTTTGCCTTCGCTGGACTGTCTGATAAAGTTTAAGTCACTGCTAATACCATTTTTTAAAAAGAATAATAGGTATGTACTCTATAAAAAGTACTGAGTAATCCTTCAGGTCAATGTAAAATTGTTTTAGATATAACTTGACATAAAGACAAACACACACACACACACACACGCACGCACACATATTTATTATTTATACACAGTGTATGTGTGTGTATGTATGCACACACACACACACAAGCACACATAAAAATACACACACACACATAGGTATGTATATGTACTGGGTCAACCCATAAATAATGCAGTTTTTTAATACTTCTTTTATTTTTCAAAATTAAGATAAACAAAGGTCTTTTTTAATCTAAAATATACTCTCCTTCATTTTCTACAATGCTCTTCTATCTCTTTGGCTGACTTGCAAGGCTCTCTTCCAAAAATCATTTGTCTGTGACGAAAAATACTTCTCCAGTACTGTTCTGGCCTCGTTTACAGAATTCATATTTTCTCCGTCTAAATGATTTTGAAAACTGCCAAATAAATGGTAGTTAGATGGCGCAATGCCCGGCGAATATGGTGGGTGGGATATCGTTTCCCATTCAAACTGCTCCAACCTTTGGAATGTCATCCTCGCTGTATGAGGCCGAGCGGTATCCTGATGGAAGAACACCATTCGTCTTGAAACCAAAGATGATCATTTTTTTTCTAGCGCTGACTTGAATGACTAGTTGAATGACCAAACCTAAGCTTCTCTGCTATTTCCTCAACAGTTACTACGATGGGATTTTGTTCCACCAAGATTTGCAGGACGTTCTCGTCGAGCCCTACAGATCTTCCAGGACGAGGCTCGTCGTCTAGGCTGTAGTTACCGACTCGGAATATCTGGAACCACCGTTGATACTGGCTTACGCTTATTGTCCGATCCCCATAAACTGCATTAATATTCATCGCACGCTCTGTTGCGTTGTAGCCTTTATTGAACTCATAAAGCAAAATATACTGATCCTATATAGCTTTGAAAAAATAACTGTTAAAATCGAACTTCACTCTTCAAAATTTGCACTAAGAATAAGAGCAAGGCAAAACTAACACCTGCTTTAATAGCAAGCTGGTACAGGTAATTTATCCCGTCCTCCTCCGACTTTTAGTTCATGCAATTGAATAAAAAAACACATTATTTATGGGATGACCCAGTATGTATACATAAATGTGTGTGCATTTGTGTGTAAAGAAAAGGTTGTGAAATACAAATAATATTGGTTTTATTCAATCCATGTATGAGTGTATGTATGTATGTATGTATGTATGTATGTATGTATGTATGTATGTATGTATGTATGCGCGCGTGCATGTGGACCGTATACATTATCAGACATGACGGAATCCTCACCATAAGAGCTTCTAAATGAGGATGCCTCTACTTGTAAAATGGTAACAAGCAATCTCACTTCATCTATCACAATCTGCCATCAAAAGATTGAATTAGACGTTGGACAATGTGGTCATTGATACATTACGTCTTAAAATTAATTAATAAATATGTGGTATTCGCTGTTGGATTACCTTCCGATTATATTTCTTCTAGATTGACGTAAGACAAAACAACATAGTTACGCCCCTCCTAAAGGTTTATGTCCGCGTGTCAGCATTAGAAATCATCGTCGTCATCGTTGTCATCATTGTTGTCGTCATCTTCCTCCTCTTCCTCCTCTTCTTCCTCCTCTTCCTCTGCTTCCTCTTCTTCTTCCTCCTCCTCCTCCTCCTCCTCCTCCTCATCATCATCATCATCGTCATTATTATTATATTATTATCATCGTCATCGTCGTCGTCGTCGTCGTTGTCATTTGGGGATGGTGCTGGTGGTGTTTTTATTAGTATCATAAAGTACTAGTGAGGCGGTGGTTTGAGAGAATCGTTAAAGCGTCGGAGAAAATATCTTGCAGTATTTGTTACAACTCTTTTTACATTCTGAGATGAAATCCCAACAAGGTCAGCTTTGCCTATCATCCGGCTTCGATAAAATTAAATACCCTACATACCCGACTCACCCACTCTCTTCAAAAATTACTTGCGTTGTGTCCAAATTAAAAATAATTAAGGGCGATGGATTGGCAGAATCGTAGAAGTTTTGAAAAAAATGCCTTGATTTTGATAAGAAATATTTCGTAAGTCCCAATTAAATACTTAAGTAAATCTTAATCAAAATACATCACATCCCTCAAAACGTGTTGTCTTGTGTCAACGTTAGAACTCATTTGATTGGATTGTCCGCTTTACACCTCCTTGTGGCTAAGACGCGATCCACTAATTAAGTCGTTCATCGGCTGCCAACAACCTCTGAGCGGAAGTTTCAGAATCTCATGATTGTCGATGCGCAGAGATGCAATGTAGCTGCCGATATCCATGAAGATTCTTTGACTGTGAGCGACTATGGCTGCCATTTACCAGGCATGCTGCTTTTCAGTTCACTTCTTTGACAGAGCTGCGATTCTGGATTAAGTAAAATTAGGTGTTTGGATCGTGGTTAGTGGCGGGGGGGTCTCCATTTTTCCATACATGATCAGCTGTACTCGATTTATCAATACCTCCTCGTGTTACAGCTTTGCGATGTTCGTCTACCCTTATTTTGAAAGGGCGGCATGTTTCGCCTTTGTATAACCTACCACAGCTGCATGAGATGGAATACACGCAGTCTTTGGTCATATTCTCTTCTATTGATGGTTTTACACGAAGGAGATATTTGCGAAGTGTTGTATTACTCTTGAATACTGCCCTGATGTCATATGGGCCGCATATCTTTTGTTTCCTTTCGGAGAGGCCTTTCCCATATGGTAGACAGACTGTGGACAGTTTATTGGCCTCATACATACATACATACATACATACATACATGCGTTGTCAAGCCGTCCAAGCCATGACATACAGCATGGAAAATGGACATTAAATGAGAGACAATCAGGATTTCATTCAAAAAGTAATAATCAATGTAATATCCCTATGATTAAGGCTTGAAAAATAGTATATCAACTTGACAAGTATTTTATGAAGGGAGTCTTCTTTAAATATATGATTATAGATAAGCAGTATTTTTTCATAAATTTTGTGTAACTAAAATAAAGAATTTTTACAAAATTTTGTTTATTTGCAAATAATAAAATTAAGTATAATCAAGGAAGTAGTGAACTTTTGATAATTGTTTTATTTTTCAGGTGTTCCTACTGCAGTTTGTTTGACTGGGGAAGTTTACTTTTTCTCAATTCACAACCAGAGACACCAGCAGATATTCAAGCAACTACTACTAGACCAGTGTTTCCCAAATGGAACACTGCAGCATACTGGTGCACATCAGCGAATATATAACTGCACAGAAGGTTTTGTTTCTTTTTTTGATTTAATTTAAGGCACAGGTATAGCTGTATAGTTAAGAAGTTCATTTCCCAGCCATGTGGTTTTAGGTCCAGTCCTGTTGAGTATAATCTTGGCTTGATCTTGTGAGTGGATATGACAGCCAGAAACTTAAAGAAGCCTGTCTGTGTTCTGGTGCAGGCCTGGCTGTGGGGTTAAGAAACCTGCTTTGCAACCATGTAGATTCAGATCCAGTCTCGCGGCATGGCACCTTGGATAAGTGTCTTCTACTAAAACTCCAGGCCAACCAATGATTGCAATTGAATTTGGCAAATTGAAACTGTGTGGTAGCCTGTCACATATGTGTGTGTGTGTGTGCATGCAAGGTTTTTGTCCCATCAGCACTACTGTTTAACAAATTATGCTGGTTTCCTTACATCCTCTTAAATTAGCAGTTCAGCAAAAAAGGCTGATAGAATAAGTACAAGACTTAAAAACAGATACTGGGGTTGATTTGTTTCGTTAAAACCCTTTAAGGCAATGCCCCAGCATGGCAGCAGTGAAACAAGTAAAATATTTAAGTATGCACATTTGTGTGTATGTGTTTTCCTGTATTAACATTGTGTGATGATCATAAATGAGTGTCACCATCATACAAACGGTGTTGCTTGCTTTTCAGTCTTCTGTGAAAAACATGTCCAGTAATAGGGAAAGATTACCTTGCTTGGAAACAAGTGAAGGTTGGTAAAAAGAAGAACATTCACTTAGAGGAAATCTACTGACAACAAATTCCGTTTGATCCATGCATGCATAGAAAAGTGGACATTAGAACAATGACGAATTTAAAACTTTTTAATAAACCTAAAGTATCATGAAAAACCAAGTTATTCATAGTTTTGTTTTGCTCTTCACTTATTTACTTCTTTAGTCTTGTACTGCAACCTTGCCCAGGCACCGCCTTGAAGAGTTTAGTCAATCAAAATGGTACACAAATGCAAATAACAGGTGTCTTTCAACTAAGGACGAATTAAATTAAGCTGGCGTATGTGAAAGTGAAGCCTTACGGCAGGAACATAAGCGATGACAGGCATAGGGAGGAATATAGATATTGCACGGATGGTAGTTAAACCAAGAAAGAAAGGTCAGGCTTGGCCGAACACCGGTCACATGGGAAGAGAGAAGAGAGGTAGAGGCAGAGGGACAGAAGAATTAGGGAGGAGCGAGACAAAAATGGGAGAGAGTGAAGTGAAAGAGAAGGGAAGGTGAGAAAGCTAGGAAATGTGAGAGAGGGGGAACGAAAGAAAAAAGAGTGGAAAGAACGAAGTAAGTGTGAAGGGGCTGATAGAAAGAAAGAATGAAAGAATAAGAGTGTCGTACAAATATA
>NC_068982.1:66612839-66613095 GCF_001194135.2 Octopus bimaculoides | reverse complement strand
TATATATATATATATATATATATATATATGTACTTACATATAAGAGACCAAAGTGTACGTACGCCGATTCATGTGAGACAAATAATTCAAAATAATCGGATAAAAAACGAAAGATAGAAAAGGAGAAGAAATCGCCAACGGATCACGTGTTGTAACATTGCTGAAGTTTTAATGTTATACATACATACATACATACATACATACATACATACATACATACATACGTTCTTTTATTCTTTTACTTGTTTCAGTCATT
>NC_068982.1:66612197-66612829 GCF_001194135.2 Octopus bimaculoides | reverse complement strand
ACACACACACACACACACACACACACACATATATATATTCGACGGACTTCTTTCAGTTTCCGTCTACCAAATCCACTCACAAACTTTTGGTTGGCCGGGGGCTATAGTAGAAGACACTCGCCCAAGGTGCCACGCACTTGGACCGAATCCGAAACAATGTGATTGGTGAGCAAGCTACTTACCATAGAGCCACTCCTGCGCCTAAAATAATTGTTTCGCCCGTAGGGGGACATGAACCCACGACCCTCAGATGACTCTGTTAAGATTCGGTCATAAAAGCCTGTCGAAAGACACCTGTTGTTATTTCCTGTTATTTGTAGTTGTGTAACATTCTCCGTTTTTTTCCCCGTCCTTGTTTACGTATACATTCGCTGCTTTCTTCCAAGGAATCTAATGCTCTTAGCTTAGTTTTTCCTTGGGGCTGGCCAGATTGGAGCAATATCGAGAATAACGAACCGAAATTGGAAGGATAATCTGGAACTTGGCTGAGGAAAGAAAACTCCGAACGACCCACCCTTGTTTTCTTTGTATCGTCTATCTGGATGTTTTGTTGTCCCCTTTTTTGTATTACCTAATTACCTAACTGTCTGAATGTTTTGCGTTCTTGTTCCATTTTGTATATATATATATAT
>NC_068982.1:66601873-66603954 GCF_001194135.2 Octopus bimaculoides | reverse complement strand
ATATATATATGATATATGTATGTACACAAACATATGCATATTTTTGTGAGCTCTGTTGTTCAACAACGTGACTTAAAAGACTTAATAACAGGTGGTGTTATTAAATGAATAACACCAGGTGGTTTTTTGTGTTTTAAGTTAGACATAGCTTAGGCCAATAATTTCCAAAGCCGAGGTTATCTGCGTATGTGTACGTGTTATCTGCGTACGTGTGTGTGTGTGTGTGCAGTGTACATGTATATGCATGCGTGTGTGCGTGTGCATGCGTGCGAGTATGTATGTGTGTGTGTGCATGTACGTATGTGCATGTGTGTGTGTGTGTACGTGAGTGTGTGTGTATGGGCGTGTGTGCGTGCATGTGTGTGAGTGGAGAATCCTGCTCATTTATAATATACATGATAGAGCTCTCTACATGGAAGTCTCTATTGTATAAATAGCCGCTTATCCTCAAATCACACTTTATCTGCTTTTTAAAATGGGAATGATACTTTAGATATTATGGTCATGAATACACTATGTCATCAATCCAAAAATCAAATAATAAAAAGATAGAATGGTGAAAGTAGGAAAATCCTTTGGTCATAGTTCTTCTTCTACGTTAGAGCTTAACTGTGACTAAACATTATGCTGACGTATGCATAACTACATCCATCTTCAAAACGTGTCTTCCTGCCAACAATACAAATCATCATTATCATTATCATCATCATCGTCATCATCGTCATCATCGTCGCCGCCGCCACCACCATTATCATCATCATCATCATCATTAAATACAACAACAACAACCTTGTATTTTCATGTTTTTGGGGTGAATAAACTAAAGTACCAACCAAGTCGAGGCTATTAAATGACATTCTCCCCTTTAAAATTGCTGGGCGAATTTTGGGTGAATTGAAAGAAACGTTGAGCGTCGGAAAAAATGCTTCAGTGTATTTCTTCCGGCTCATTATATCCTGAGTTAAAATAACTCCGAAGTTAATTTTGTTTTTCATCCTCTCAGGGTCGCTAAAACAGTCGAGAATTGGGGTCGATGTAGTCGACTAAACCCGTTACCCTAAAATTGCTGACCTTACAAAGCCTCGGTGGTGTACAGCTGGCTGACCGTCGTACCTTGTCCCCCACCCCAAACAGCTGACCAGACTAGGGAGCTTGCTATTCCCATTCTTATGGGAAAATTAGATTCCGTTGGTCAGAAAACGACAAAAACGAGGGCGAACGGTTGAGGGCATTTTTTTGTACGATACGTCTTTCCAGTCTAATGACTGAAACAAGTAGAAGGCAAAGGGTAAAGGAAAATATTCACTCCTACAAAGATCTGCTTTAATTTCGTCTTTTGTTTTCTCATGTCCTTGCCCTACTTCATAAATATCTCCTTATGTAAATATATATCTAAATATTTTATCTCAGCGTTATTGATATACTTATATTATTGACATAGTCTATATCAATTTGTATGCCTGTCTGTACGTGTGTATATATGTACGAGGGGGCGCGCGCTGAAAAGTTCCTGGCTTTAAGGAAGTCGCCAAGAGCCTGGTTGGAGACCCAACCTTCCGAGTTCTTTTACAAGGCATAGAAAAACTGAAGGACCGCTGCAATAAGTATGTGAATCTGAGAGGGGAATATGATGAATAAAATCATAATTAGCTGATCTTCCTGTATTTTCTTTTACTCAAAGCTAGGTACTTTTCAGCACCTCTCGCACGTGTACAGTACATTTGTATCAGGTCATCCCATAAATTCTGTCCGATTTTACCATTTTTTAAAATTGAATGAAATTTAATAGTATTTTAGAATGTCTAATGGAATTAAAAATTATTTTTATGCATTTGTGAACATTTAAACTAATTAAGTATTACTTTACAGAATAATATAATTAAAATTTCTTTGATTGAAACCTTTTCTAACATGGAAGTATCCAAAGAGGATTTAAGGCACATAATGCTTTATGAGTACAAAAATGGAAACTCTGAAGCTGAAGCGACTCGAAACATACACTCAGTTTATGGGAAAGAATGCTTGAATGAAAGAACTTGCAGAAGATGGTTTGCAAAATTCAGAAGTGGAGATTTCAGCCT
>NC_068982.1:66601401-66601652 GCF_001194135.2 Octopus bimaculoides | reverse complement strand
GATGAAGATCGAACAGGACGTCCAGTTGAATTTGATGATAAGCTCCTTGAGGCATTACTTGAAGAAAATCCTGCATTATCAGTTGAAGAATTGGCAATAAAGCTTAGTTCAAACCACACAACTGTTCATCGTCATCTTCAACAACTTAGAAAGGTTCTTAAACTTGGAAAATGGGTGCCTCAGTAATTCACTTTGCATTGTTTACCACCTAATGCAACGATCAATGCTCAAGTCTACTGTCAGCAATTAGA
>NC_068982.1:66601004-66601391 GCF_001194135.2 Octopus bimaculoides | reverse complement strand
CCAAAAGAGTTTTATATTGATGGGATTAAAAAGCTTGTAAATAGATGGAAACAAGTCATAGATAATCAGGGAAAGTACATTGATGATAAATTTCAATTAAATATAACATTTAATCACTTGTTTTTTTTATTCAAAATCCGGACAGAACTTATGGAATGGCCTGATATGTATGTCTGTCTGTCTGTCTGTCTGTCTGTATGTATGTATGTGTTTGTGTATGTATGTCTGTATGTATGTATGTGTGTATGTATGAGTGTCTCTGTGTGGTGTACGCTTGATGTACATATGCATGTGTATGTGTGTGTATATGTATGTATATATTTATACATGTGTATGTATTTATGAATGTATACATGTGTGTGTGTGTGTGTGTGTGTGTGTGTGTGT
>NC_068982.1:66598662-66600518 GCF_001194135.2 Octopus bimaculoides | reverse complement strand
TCAAATTCCGCCGAGGTCGACTTTGCCTTTCATCCTTTCGGGGTCGATAAATTAAGTACCAGTTACGTACTGGGTCGATATAATCGACGTAATCCGTTTGTCTGTCCTTGTTTGTCCCCTCTGTGTGTAGCCCCTTGTGGGCAGTAAAGAAATAGGTATTTCATCTGTCTTTACGTCCTGAGTTCAAATTCCGCTGAGGTCGACTTTGCCTTTGATCCTTTGGGGTGGGGGGTCGATTAAATAAGTACCAGTTACGCACTGGGGTCGATGTAATCGACTTAATCCCCTCCCACAAGCTGCCCTTGTAAAAAAAATTTTATATCATTATTATATAAGTTTTTATATAATGAATCGAAATTCACTTATTAATGTTATTGTAATATTACAATAAATAAGTAAATGAAAAAATGAACCACGAAAGATGGCATCTTGTTTTAAAGTAGTTGTCTTATTTCAAAACAAAGGCTGATGTCTTCACGATTCTGGTTTTCAATACGTTTTCTGTTCGCGGCAATATCTCTGAATTATCCAATCTGTTTCGGAATTCTGCAGATGATCAACCGCGGCTTAAGAAAAGTGCGTTCCCAGCCTGTTTGCAGCAATTTCAACAGTAGCTTAGCTAGAGCGGAAGGTACTTGAGGGCCTAATAGGCAAGGTCTTGCAGTGACAAACACAAGATCGTGGTTTCGATTTCTGGATAGGGTAGAGTGCTGTGTTCTTGAGCAAAACACCTCATTTCATGTTGCTCCAGTTCACTCAGCTGTGCTGCTTGAGACCTTTCGTCTGCTTCTAATAAATTTCTGTTTTTCTAACGTTATACGTCTATACAAGATGCTTTCTGGAGAAGAATACCACAGTTTTAAGGCTTTCAATGGTATATCTGATTTAATTAGGTAAGAGAGAATGCTATGTTGATCGAATTCTGCTTCTGCCGCTAATAACGAATGCACCTACCTACCTACCTACCTACCTACCTACAAAGATACATACACGCATACATACATACATACATACATGCATGCATACATACATACATACATACATACATATACATACATACATACATATATACATACATACATACATACATACATACATACATACATACATACAAGGGAACTTCATCGTTTGTTTCCCACTACAGCTTGACAACCAGTGCTGGTTTGTTTATTTCCTTCTATCTTAACGATTCGGCAAAACAGAACGATACAATAAGTACCAGATGTAAAACGAAAAATACATAATTGGGTTTGATTTGTGCGGCTAAAAACTTCAAGACAATGTCCCAGCATGGCCGTAATCCAATGACTTAAACAAGTAAAAAGTAAGTAGACAGTAAAAAAGAATTAAGTGTAATTTTTTTTATGTGATAAGTTTATTTGTTCCTATATTTGTGCATTTTTGTGAAGCTTAACTCTAAATCATTTTCTGAATTATGGAGCAGGGCTGACCAAACTCTTCTGAGTGAATTTGGCAGACGGAAACTGAAAGAAGCCCGTCGTATACACATATGTATATGTGTGCGTGCGTGTGTGTCTGATATGGGTATGATGTATGTTATACATCAGTGTCATCAATTGTAACGTTATGATGTAATTTGTGCTAATGTGAAGAAGTCGCAAGATATAACAGTGCAATTATGTATTTGTAATAAGTTTGGTAAAGGCTACGTATGGCAAGTTGAGAAGGCTGCAAGAAGCTGAGAGTTACATTGTTCATAATTTCAGAAAATAAATGGACAGAAGAAATAGTTCATATTTATCATAACTTTTATTCAATATTTACGAAGTTCAGCACAAATGTGACCGAGTTGGAGTAAATACAATATGTTAGTCTGTGAAAGTGGGGGGGGGGGG
>NC_068982.1:66597603-66598604 GCF_001194135.2 Octopus bimaculoides | reverse complement strand
GCACAAATGTGACCGAGTTGGAGTAAATACAATATGTTAGTCTGTGAAAGTGGGGGGGGGGGGCGCAATGGCCCAGTGGTTAGTGTAGCGGTCATAGGATCGTGGTTTCGATTCCCAGCCCGGGCGTTGTGAGTGTTTATTGAGCGAAAACACCTAAAGCTCCACGAGACTCCAGCAGGGGATGGTGGCGAACACTGCTGTACTCTTTCACCACAACTTTCTCTCACTCTTACTTCCTGTTTCTGTTGTGCCTGTAATTCAAAGGGTCAGCCTTGTCACACTATGCCACGCTGAATATACCCCGAGAACTATGTTAAAGGTACACGTGTCTGTGGAGTACTCAGCCACTTGCACGTTAATTTCACGAGCAGGCTGTTCCGTTGATCGGATCAACTGGAATCCTCGACGTCGTAAGCGACGGAGTGCCAACAACAAGTCTGTGAGAATTTTTTGCCATTGTAGTTCGTATGATATTTTTATCTTCTGCGTGTGTGTGGTATGTCTATGTTGCTAAGTGTGATAGTTGGTTATAATTGATGTCCTTGTAGTAGCTGGTAAGAAGGGAGACAATGAAATTGTTTGGTGATATTTTATTTATTTATCTTTTTGTTATTTTTACTTGGCAAAAAGGGGCGTATATAGATGAACTTTTGACACATCGGTAATGGTGGCTTCCAGCTGGCGAAAATTACATAATTTTAAATACTTGTAACATTATTATTATTATTATTATTATTAATTATTATTATTATTATTATTATTATTATTATTATTATTATTATTATCTCTCTTCTTAGAAAGCATGCCATCAAAGTGACACCGGGGTAAAATATACGAAGCCCAATATACCCATCATGACTACCCGTCTGATAAGGGTACACCAGGCACATGCATCACAACCATATGTGCGCGATATGGTGATCTCATATCAAGATAAACAGTGCATGACCTCGCAGTTGGGGGCCCAGTTAGAATTTTTTTCAGTTCGAGTAGCCCATCCC
>NC_068982.1:66595450-66596962 GCF_001194135.2 Octopus bimaculoides | reverse complement strand
TAAAGTTCCACGAGGCTCCGGCAGGGGATGGTGGCGAACCCTGCTGTACTCTTTCACCACAACTTTCTCTCACTCTTACTTCCTGTTTCTGTTGTGCCTGTAATTCAAAGGGCCAGCCTTGTCATACTCTGTGTCACGCTGAATATCCCCGAGAACTACGTTAAGGGTACACGTGTCTGTGGAGTGCTCAGCCACTTGCACGTTAATTTCACGAGCAGGCTGTTCCGTTGATCGGATCAACTGGAACCCTCGACGTCGTAAGCGACGGAGTGCCAACAACAACTCGCTTGTAAACAGATTGTGCCTTCCTGACAGTATATAGTTTTACATTATTGTGCGACAAGAACCTCCATTCCCTTTCAAAAGCCCAAGCAGAAATTAATTCTATGTTTGACGCCTATTCGTCTACATTACTTTCTTGCTAGCCATCTTGTAGTTGGTCTTGTTGTTTAGCCTCAGCTGAGCCACAATTGCTTTTAATTAGATTATTTGCATTCACTATTTATTTATGCTTTGTAACGCCTGCTAAATATCACATATCCATTTAAATCTACTATTGATATTTATTTATTAAACCACAAAGAATTGAAAAGAACTCAGTTCAGTATACATCAATACAGTTTGTACACTGGCCACACTTAAAGATCACCTACATAACGATGCAGAAACACTAAACGGAAAAGGTCGCCATGATACTAGTCGCTCTTACTACACGAAAAATCACCAGCGAACATCTGCAAGGAACTCTTATGAGGTTCTTTCGTTATCTCTGTGTGGTACTCCATCATCATCATCATCATCATCATCATCATCATCATCTTCATCATCATCGTTGTTGTTGTTGTTAAAGCAGCGAGCTGGTAGAATCGTTAGCACGCCGGGTAAAATGCTTAGTGGTATTTCATCTGCCTCTACATTCTGAGCTCAAATTCCACCGAGGTCGACTTTGCCTTTCATCCTTTCGGGGTCGATAAATTAAGTACCGGTTGCACATTGGGATCGATGTAATCGACTTAATCCCTTCCCCCGAATCTGAGGCCTTTTGCTTTCAGTAGAAAGAATTATTATTATTATTATTCAGTAGTTTTATTTTTATAACGTGCTTTCACTTCACTACCGAGCGCAGCTCTGTGCGCCTTGGGTATGTGCTGTGGTTTGCTGTGGTGCTCTTATGTTTACTGTATTGAAAGTGTTTTGTGTAGAATGTGTGCAGTACCCAGTAGTGCAATTTTCTGTATGTTATATATATTTGTAAGTCCTGGTATTTTTGTTATGTATTTGTCTGAATATTTTTTTATTATACCTAAGGCACCTACTATGATAGGAATTGTTTCTGTTTTTAGATTCCACATTCGAGTTATCTCTATTTCCAGGTCTTTGTATTTTTATTATTATTATTATTATTATTATTATTATTATTATTATTATTGTTGTTGTTGTTGTTGTTGTTGTTGTTTTTGTTGTTGTTGCTGTTAAAGCTGCGAGCTGGCAGAATCGTTAGCATGCCGGGTA
>NC_068982.1:66593682-66595440 GCF_001194135.2 Octopus bimaculoides | reverse complement strand
TTCCAGGTCTTTGTATTTTTATTATTATTATTATTATTATTATTATTATTATTATTGTTGTTGTTGTTGTTGTTGTTGTTGTTTTTGTTGTTGTTGCTGTTAAAGCTGCGAGCTGGCAGAATCGTTAGCATGCCGGGTAAAATGCTTAGCGGCATTTCGTCCGTCTTCACCTTCTGAGCTAAAATTCGACCCAGATCGACTTTCCCTTTCATCCTTGCGAGGTCGATAAAATAAGTACTAGTTAAGTACTGATGTCAGTGTATTCGACCTGCCCTTTCCCGAAGAAACTGCTAGCCCAGTGCCAAAATTTGAAATCTTAATTATAATTATTACGCTAGGTGCATGCTAAGTTAATTAGCAGGTATTTTATCTTGAAGTTTGGTAACGACATGTTTCTTCAAATCTCGAGAATTTTTCTTCAGATTCTAGCAGAATATAGGATGATACTTTTCCGAAAGTCAACAATGCGAGTTTCAAGTACAATTTCTTTCAGTCTTTTAGGTAGCATTTTGGATGTTGTATCAAGTGCACTTATTATTACAGGGAAAATTGTTGTCTTAGTCTTTCGCAGTCTCCTCAGTTCTCTAGCTAGACCTTGGTATTTCTCAATTTTTTCCATTTCTTAGGTATCAACTCTGCTATCATAGGGAATTGCAATATCTATGACCTTGCACTGTTTGTTTATTTTGTCGCCTGTAATAATGTCTGGTCTTCTTGCCTCAATAGTATGGTCAGTCTTTAACATCATATGTAATTCTCATTTTCTAGCACAGCGTCTGTTTCATGCTCATATCACTTTTCTGTTGTTCTAAAGCCACATACTCTACTAACATCCAAATGCACTCTTTAGCCTACGCGGTTATCTCTTCGCTTGTACTCCTTTTGTGCTAGTATACTGCACTCACTCAAAATGTGATTGATACTCTCGTCTTCTCTCCTACAGATTCTACATTTACTGCCTGACTGAGTTTTGTTGAACTTTGCTTTGAGTAGATTTGTTCTAAGGGCTTGTTCCTGATCGGTTTTAATTAACGTTTCTGTTTCTTGTCTCAAGTTCCCGCCTGTCAACCAAAGCCAGTGAATTTCACCTCCAATATTTTCCGTTTGTTGCATAACTTGACTATGCAATTCCATTTCTTTCCATTTGTTCATTCGGTTGTTCTTCCTTTTCCCTTTGAATTTTCCTACTATTTCAGTCACTTTTGGGGTATCTCTGGCTGCCGAAAGTATTCTTTCTTTACTCTGTATAGCAGTACCAACAGTGTCTTCCGCGTTTAGTAATCATCTACCACCTTCCTTTCTTAGCAGATAGAGTCGGTCTGCATTACTTTTAGGATGGGCTGCTTTCTGGTTCTTCTCTCTAAGTTCTGCGGCTCGATCTTTGTCCATTTCAGAAAGGGGGACGAGTATCTCAATACTGGCATTGCCCATTTATGGCTTCAGTGATGTTCCCTCCATTTAATTTTCTTTCGACCACCTTCCTAATCTTCCTTTTGTACTCTTTAGTGACTTTCTCATATCTTTTTTCCATTATCTTGTCACCTTGCAGAACTCCGAGGTATTTGTATTCTTTATTCCATAGCAATCGAATGATATCGTCGTAATTTTATGCCATCAAACTTTATCTTGCGGCCTCTCTTCATAGTTAGTAGTGTGCATTTATCTACTCTAAACGGCTTTCCAATGTCTTTACTGAATATTGTCAGTTTGGATCAGAGATTCCAAGTGTGTCTCATTTTTTTTTTTTTTTTTTTTTTT
>NC_068982.1:66585345-66590961 GCF_001194135.2 Octopus bimaculoides | reverse complement strand
CTATATCTTAAATTATATCATGTAATACATTTATTTAAGACAGCAGTATGTGACTCAAAGGCGATTTAGCTGATATGTCTACAAAGAAACTCCTTTGGTTCGCATGTTGTTGACAGGAAAGTGGTTCGTCAAACAATGTACATTACATTATTTAGTCTTGATCCTGAACCTTCTTGGTTCAAATGTCACAAAGTTCAACTTCCTGATTGGTATCTACATTGAATCAATATAGAGCTTTCTATTAACAAGAACCAGTACTCTTGTTTAGATTCAATAATTCGTGTTAGCTTTGACTGAAGAAGTGCAAATACAGTCAAAACACTTCGGCCCCTTACGTCAACGAATTGTATGTGTTATGAACACACATTGACTAAATTGAAGAGATGTTCTCCGATGATTATCAATAGAGCTTACGTTTCATAAAAATCAACAACATTATAATGGTGGATGATAATATATGAGAAAGTATCGTTCTATCTATGAAGAAAGCTTGGGTTCTGTTTACTAAGTTCAGACTGAACAGCAAAACGAAAGGTAAACTTTTGTTTCTGTATTCTAAATAGTATTTTTTTTTTTTTTTGTATTGGCAGATGGTTTATATTCTTTTAGTGACCACATTCGCAAAAGCGGAGTACCAACACCAGAACGAATAACCAACATGAATGGCAACTTAATGTCCCTGGAGGAAATACCAACAAGTATTTATCAGACTAATTATTAAATCAAATATTGTAGTTTTGTTCTCTTATTTATTGTGTATACACTTCGGTGATAGATGTACAGAAGACAGATTGTGTGAGACATGTCCAAATCTTGTCATTGGTAATAGAATGAACATTGCGATCACCGATGAACACCGATGAACATTGCGATCAACACAATATGTACTGAAGTAATCTGATAAGAAACTCCCGATCTTAGAGAAATGAGACACTGATAAAGCCCATGCATTGGCAACTTAAGTTCTCATATCAGACTCAGTTGAAGAGCACTAGTGAGTCGTGTCGGTGAACCAATCACTAGTAGATCAACGGAAACCGTACTGGTGGTCATCAAAGAAGAATAGATACGGGATGATGGCGGTATGAATGTTTATGACTACGTTTATTACATTTGATGGAAATAGGGCATCTGTGGCGAAATCGAAGAGATTGCTCTTCTTGGAAATAGGGCTCATTACCATATGTTTTCAAAGACTGAAACAGACCTCTATTTAGAGAAACAAACATTGAAGTTACAATCTAATTCTATAGGGAACTGTTTGAGCATAATGGCAAGGATACTACTAGGAACGGTTGCCTTATGATCGGAAAAGTTTATTCATTTGGAATATAAAAAGTATGCTTCTTTAGTTTTAGAACTTCTTACTACATTCTATTGTATTTACCAACCATACTTGCTTCATTATCACATTACTTTCCCCCGGCACTTCCTGAATTCTACTTTACCAACTTAGATAGTGGCACCATCATGTAAATCATGTACGAAAATGTCCATTGCTGTGGTTTTCCAGTTTAAAATCCTGTTGCAAAGCGTTTAACAGGTAAATCATTAACAGGTACACCATTAAATCATTAATATTTACGTACCAGCTTCCAGGAATGCGTTTGATATGTAAAATCGGTACATTCAATAACGTTACATCGCTGTACTTAATGGTTGTTTAAACAATGTGTTCGTGGATGATTAAGGGGTTAGATATGTACTGATGAAGGGGAAAAACCTCCTGAAATATGGCATATACGCCCATTAGCCTTTTTTCATCTTCGCTTTCATTGTTTACATTTGGACCTCATAACTCTCATGTGCGTATCACTGCGACAACGGCTCAAGTATATGTTTCCAATACTGTTAACCTGTTTTTATTTGTTCTGCTAATCTTTTGTCGAAGATTGAAACACGCTTTCTTGTGAAGTATGTCAGCAATGTTGACCCGTGCTCTTCAGAGTTTTTAGGACTTTGAATTGAAATGGGAATTCGTCAGAAGCTAGTATTGTACTTGAAAAACAATAATCACAGCCAGTTTTGGAGATCATACTATTCATTTCTGATTGTATATTTCACCATTAAATTTTCTGACCTGAAAATGATTATTCAAATTATATCTGCCTTAATATTTAGAGTTTTAAGATAGGGATTGTTCCCGTGCTGACACTTTTAAGGAGCCTCAACTACTATATCCAGTGTGTGAGTTCATCCTCGGTTAATGAGTTCATCTTTATTAACTAAAATCATTGAGTTTTGTGAATTTTGTTTCATTCGTAAATGTTGGCTCTGTATCACTTCCAGTATTTCATCAGCTTAGGTACCAGGGTTGATGTCTGCGGTGATGGTAGTGGCGGTGGTGGGGTTCGGCATTATTGCCGTTGTTATTGTTGTTGGTGGCGGAAGGCAATGATGCCGTCGCCGTCTCAATCGTTAGACTTATGTTGCGAATTATTCCGCTTGCATTCACAATTAAATTAGGTTCCAAAATATAGATGTTTCTGAAATGGAACGCCACTACTACTGTTCTCACACCAAGGTAGTAGCTATTTAGTCCTTATTCGCACATGTTTACTACAACTACAACTGATTGCTCATTTCATGTTGTAGATGCGAACAACATTGCTAACAGTAGAAACTTGCGACATATGGTTATACTTCAGACATTTCTTTCCGGAGTAGTCATTAGCAAAATTCCACTGGTTCCAAGTCTCTCTTATCAATTTGGGAAGCTAATTGGCTCCATGCACAATTCATTAAAGGTAAGTTTTATTTATTTATTTGCTCATTTATTGTTGTTGTTGTTGTTGTTGTTGTTGTTGTTGTTGCTGCTGCTGCTGCTGCTGCTGCTGCTGTTGATTTTGTTGTTGTTATTAATATTAATACTCAAACATTTTGTTTTTGTACGTACCTGATGTGTGTCACACTTACTTCAAAGAAGTGGCAAAACGAGAGAGAGGAGGACAGAGAGGAAGTAAGAGAGAAAGAGAATTTCTGGTTCATTTGTTGATATGTGTAAGTAAACAAAAACTAAAGGAAACACACAAATACACATATATGAATGTATTTGTGTATGTGTGTGTGTAGTTTAGGTAAGTTAAAACATGTCTGCGATAATAAGTGTCGCGTCGTGGAAATAAACACTGTCTATTACATTCGTATATGTTTTTCAGTTGAAACACTGTGAATTATTTTGGAGATTTATTGATTTAGTAGCAAGTTTTAAAATATGGATAATCGCATGAGAGACACAGCACGTGAGCGTCAGCGTAGAGTGAGAGAACGATTGCGCGAGGACCAGTAGGAGGAAATAAGGAATAAAAATCATGCAAGGATGAGACACAGAAGAAACGAAATAAGTCAAGAGGAGAGGGAGCGTATCCTACTGGATAGGAGGGAAATAAATTAGCAAAGGATAAAACAAATGAGCCAGGCCCAAAGAGAAGTGTATTTTCAGAATAAGAGAGATAGAGATCAATAGAATCGAGAACACATGAGTCAAGAGTAAAGGAGTTTTACTAAGAAAATATGAGAAACAGAGTTCAACAAAGAAGGCAACATTTAGACGAAGATGAAAGGCAGAATTACCTTCAAGATATCTCAATTGGTGAGATGAACGTAGTACACCCGCACTTTCATGCACGTAGATTTCCGCAGGAAGCACTTAATTGTTGCCATAATGGTAAGGTTTCCTTGCCGAATCTACAAGAATATCCTGACCAGTTAACACACGTTTTGGGGAATACCGACATTGAAGGAATGAAATTTAAACAGAACATCAGAAACTATAATTCAATGTATTCATTCACCTCATTTGGAACCAATGTTACATCACCCCACTAGTCGTGGCCCATACTGTTTCCGCTTGCAAGGACAAGTCTATGATCATGCAAGCAACTTACATCCTGAAAACAAAGTGAACCTAGAAAATATGCACAACTCTATATTGTTGATTCTAAAGAAGCCTTACAAACAAGAGCTGAAATGCCAGAAAATATCAATTGCTTGGAGTCAGTAATGGAAAAGATTTCTTCAGTGAGGCTGAATAATCCATATACTGCAGCACATTTAAATATGCGCACTGTTGAACAAGAAGAAGAAAAAAGAGCAACCAAAGAAAATGTTAATCCGAGGAAAGTAACTATGCATTTTATATCAGCCCCAGATGCCAGGAGATACAATAACCCTGTTAATAATGAAATTGCGGTGTTGGACACACAGACAACGAGCATGCAGTATTGTCAGCAGAATGTACTCTGTGAGTCCAAGAGATGTTGAAAAGTTTCATTTGAAGCTGTTGTTACTTCATGTTCCTGGAGCCACTTCCTATGAGGACTTAAAGACAGTAGAAGGAGAAATTTACCATCGTTTAAAGAAGCTTGCATCAAACAAAGATTATTGGAAGATGACGAAGAACTAATAAATACTTTCAGAGAAGCAGTAGCATTTAGAATGCCACGTCAGTTACTCAATTTGTTTGCCATGACTTGCTTATTTAACCATCCTCAAAATGCCCTTCAAATATGGAATATTACAAAGAAAACATGATTGAGCATTTAGTTACAGAGCACGATGCAACCACTGCCGAAAATTTGGCTTTACATTTATTGAGTGGTGTATTCGGAGAACATGGAACTTCTTGCAGCACATTTGGTTTGCCAGAACCCATTGGACAAACGCTTACACAGGATAATGACGTGCCCATTGAACCTGCTAATATAAGTACTTTAAATCACGAACATCTTCAAGTGCTACACACTGTCATGGAGGCTGTTGCTGCAGTCGATAGAAGCCAACTAGAAAATGGAAATTGTTTCTATCCAGACGCCCCCCGGTGGTTCTAGAAAAATATATCTTTTCTATATGTTACAACGTCATCTTACTACTAACAGGATTACTGTAAGCATGGCAACATGGACAGGTATTGCTGCTACATTATGGACAAATGGCAAAACTATTCACAGCATGTTTAAGTTACCAGTGCCACTTACAGAAAATAGTGTTTGCAATGTATCACCATATTCAGAACGCGCTATCGAACTTAGAAGCATACAAGTTTTTATAGTAGATGAAGCATCAATGATTCCCAGTTATGCTTTAAATGCCATACATAGGTACCTAAAAGACATAATGGGAAACGATGAAGTCTTTGGGGGAAAAATAATTCTACTTGGAGGCGATTTCAGACAAACTCTTCCAATTGTTCCCCGAGCTCCTCCAGCAAGCTGTCATTGATGCATGCATTAAACGATCACATTTATGGCATCATTTTCATCACCTTAGGGTAACTCGAAATATGAGGGCAGATGTTAATGAACAAGAATTTTCTAAGTGGCTACTGATACTTGGCAATGGTTCCCTAAACAGTCTTCTCCAAGATGTTCCACTACATACTGTTGACGTACCTACTTCTTCCTGCTGTCAAACATCACTTGTTCCAGAAACTTTCAACAACTGCACGCCAGAAGAAATGGAAAAAGGAGTGATTTTATCTCCTAAAAATTCTGACTGTCTTGCAATAAATGAAAAAGTTTTTTATATTATACCAGAGGTACTTAAAACGTACTTAAGCACAGATTCGGTGTCCTGCAATAATGAAGAGGAGGTTCAGAACTATCCATTTGAATTCAT
>NC_068982.1:66584719-66585245 GCF_001194135.2 Octopus bimaculoides | reverse complement strand
GTGTGTGTGTGTGTGTGTGTCTTAAAAGTGGAGAAGGCCGGTTTATGGGATTACCCTAGGTTTCCCGTCCATAAAGGGTTTAGCTTTATGGCGTATCGTCAGACTCCAAAACCTGCTGGCCGAAGGAGAAAAGCCTCGCTACAAAGGTAAACAATAGGGGATTATCTCTCTTTGCCATTGGCTATCGACACAAAGACACACACACACACACACACACACACACACAAATACATGTACGTACATCGTGGCACTCCGTCGGTTACGACAACGAGGGTTCCAGTTGATCCGATCAACGGAACAGCCTGCACGTGAAATTAACGTGTAAATGGCTGAGCACTCAACAGACACGTGTACCCTTAATGTAGTTCTCGGGGATATTCAGTGTGATACAGTGTGACAAGGCTGGCCCTTTGAAAATACAGGTACAACAGAAACAGGAAGAAAGAGTGATAGAAAGTTGTGATGAAAGAGTACAACAGGGTTCGTCACCAACCCCTGCCGGAGACTCGAGGAGCTTTAGGTGTTA
>NC_068982.1:66582926-66583660 GCF_001194135.2 Octopus bimaculoides | reverse complement strand
TATATATATATATATTGTTCCATATATATAAATGGAACAAAAACGCAATAGAAATCATTAAAACATTCGGACAGATGGACGATACAAAGGCGGACAAGAGAAACAACAATTAGAAGGACAGGCAAAAAAAAGACGGGTCATTCGTGGTTTTCTTTCCTCAGTCAAGTTCCAGAAGTCATGACCATTTCAGGCAGTTACACTTGAGATGGTTCGATCTGGTTGCCCCCAAAGAAGCCTAAGCTAAGAGCATTAGACCCCTTTGTAAGAAAGCTAGCGAATGTGTACGGCAACAAAGACAAAAAGAACTAACAAACAAAAAACGAGAACATGAAGCTATATATATATACGCCAGGTCTATTTGAGTTACTGTCTACCAAATCCACTTACAAGACTTTGATCAGTCCGAGGCTACAGTAGAAGACACTTGCCCAAGATGTCATGCAATGGGACTGAACCCGGAACCATGCAGCCACGCCTGCGGGTCTAACAGAATTTTTCTGATCTGACGATACACCATGAAGCTAAATCCTTTATGGACAGGAAACATTAGGTAATCCCATAAACCGGCCTTCCCCAATTTTAATATATACTGCTCTACATCTTAGAGCGTGCTTCTTTTGGATTTATATTTTTTACATATATATATATGAGAGACAGAGATAGAGGGAAATAGAGAGAGAGAGAGAGAGAGAGAGAGAGAGAGAGAGAGAGAGAGAGAGAGAGAGAGAGAGAGA
>NC_068982.1:66580105-66580580 GCF_001194135.2 Octopus bimaculoides | reverse complement strand
CCCGTTGTTACCATTCTTAAGGTAACTGTAGATTTAGCCCCATCGGCATCAACAAGGGACACTATGCTTTTTTCCACCCTACTTTATGCCATAGACTTGTTAAGGGAATTTGTCCATATGGGATAACGGAAAAAAATGCCCTCACCTCCACCCCAAATACTGTCCTAAATATAGAGTTCATGGCCCTGGTCCTAAATATGGATGCACAAAAGGCAATGAATGCACCTTCTTCCATCCTAAACTATGCCAAACTTCTGTGTCACTAAGGATGTGCTTGAACCTAGAATGCAACCAACGTCTGAAGGGCACAAAACAATCAAATAAACAAATACAAAATACAACCACATTTCACCTCCTACAACCAAACAACGAAGACAGGACTATGGAAAAATCATAACACCAAATAACATGAACTATGTATCATCTGACCAAGTGGCAAACATGCGTTTTCTCCAATCCTTAAATTCTTAAATAT
>NC_068982.1:66568297-66579721 GCF_001194135.2 Octopus bimaculoides | reverse complement strand
TGTTGGAAATATGTTGAAAATAAAAGAATTCATTTAACATATGCGTATTACTCCATTTACTAAATTTTTATATTTACTCAATTGCTCAATTGCCTTCCTGAAACTTAAGTTCATGATGAGTGAGTTATGTTTAAGGTTATTTGAGTATGTTGCCCTCTTTGTACCATATACAGATAGTTTTATAATGCTTTGCTCGGAAATAGTGGTGGGAATGACCTGAACATTGTGAATGAAGACTGTATTGGTGATAAAGACTAGGCCGAGTATGTTATTTTCCCTAATTGGACGGATAATAATTTGTTGTATGAGAAAGTCTTTAGTGCTATCGAGGAGAGCGTTTGTATCCTTCCTCTTCAGTTGCTTAGTTCCAGGTTGATATAACCCTCAGAGCAGCTAAGACTTGGGAAATTAAAGACCCGTGTTAAAAGTATATTAGCCTGTGTGATGGCCTCAGCTAGGGTTAGACTTATGAGCGATAAAGCATCTCTGAAGTGATCACTGTGGTTAACCACGTCAGGAGGACGGTAGGTAATGCTTATATTTTTTTCTTTCATATAGATTAGTTTGAAATTGTCGAATATATTTCTTGTTGGAACTTCGCAAATTAGGTAATTTCGGAGCTGGTCTGCAATCATTTATAGTTAATTGTTTCCTTTCAAAGTTTTTTTTTTAACTATTTTTCAAAGGTTCTTCTATAACGCACATTTCAGTCATTTAGACCAATATTTCGAAAGTTCAAAAGATTTTATAAAAGAATTATGCGCTCGTGTGTATGTGTGTGTGTGCATCTGAATTGAAAGCTAATTTGAATAACACGGAAAATAATTTTTATAAATCAACAAAGCAACGAAAGATCCAGGTCAAATGGGAGAAATTCCAACTTATATGGGACAGATAATCGAAAAAAGTTACAGCATCTGGCGACGACAGGTTCGAAGCTCACATAGGATGTAATTCACCTGCAAACCAAGCATTAAATTCTTTCTTACTTGATTGTCATCCTTATGAAATTCCCTTGCTCATGTATTTTCTTCTGCAGCCATTCATATATTAGTCATGATTAACTACTTCGATCTTACCAGTTTTAACGGCACAGCTCTTGCCTTTTGTCTCAGAAGGAATGCAAAAGCCAAGGATATAGCACCCTTTATCCAGCCAAATTGTTCATATAAAATTAAGCCCCAGTTATGCACTGGGATTAATATAATTGACTTACTCCTTCCCTCAAAAACCAGGCCTTGTGCCAATATGCTTGAATTACACTATTCTACTTGTTTCAGTTGATTGGATAATAGCTAATAAGGGAATCAAGCCAACAAAATACTTGAATATTGCCTGCACTTGTTATTTGAGCTGGCAGAATTATTAATGCACCTCCACCAAGTGCTTTTCATCATCATCATCCTCATCATCATCATCATCATCATCATCATCATCATCATCATTGTCGTCGTCGTCGTCGTCGTTTAACGTCCGCTTTCCATGCTAGCATGGGTTGGACGATTTGACTGAGGACTGGTGATCCAGATGGCTACACCAGCTCCAATCTGATTTGGCAGAGTTTCTACAGCTGGATGCCCTTCCTAACGCCAACCACTCCGAGAGTATAGTGGGTGCTTTTACGTGCCACCGGCACGAAGGCCAGTCAGGCGGTACTGGCAACGGCCACGCTCAAAATGGTGTATTTTCTGTACCACTTGCACAGGAGCCAGTCCAGCGGCACTGGCAACGATCTCGCTCGAATGACTTTTCACGTGCCACCAGCACAAGTGCCAGGAAGGCGACGCTGGTAACGATCACGTTCGAACGGTGGTTCCATCACGATTTCGCTTTCGCTTGCCCCAACCGGTCTTCGAAAGCAGAGTTTAGTGTCCAATGGAGGAGACGTTGACATGGGGGCCAGTCGTCGAATTTAGTTCGATTTCGATTTCACTTGCCTCAACAGGTCTTCGCAATTATTAACGCACCTCCACCAAGTGTTTTTCATCCTTTTGAATTAAGCACCAGTTATGCACTGGGATTAATATAATTGACTTACTCCTTCCCTCAAAAACCAGACCTTGTGCCTATAATAGAAAGGTTTATTAGCTACTACCAATATGCTTGAATTACACTATTCTACTTGTTTCAGTTGATTGAATAATAGCTAATAAGGGAATCAAGCCAACAAAATACAGATTCACAAGCAGATTCACAAGCACATACACGCACAGACAGAATTTTGCACACACAAACACCGACTCACAAGCACACATACACATTCTCTCTCACACGCACACACACACACGCGTGTGTGCGCGCACGCACGCTCGTACGCACGCATGCACGCATGCACGCAAGCACGCACGCACACAATTCTTCCGATTCACGCCAACTTCAAAGAACTTCCCTCATACAATAGTGCTCTTTCTGTCTCTTTCCCTTTCACGCCGACTTCAAAAATCCCATTCCCTGCAACCCCATATGTAAAAATTTTTTTTAATGTTTACGGAAATCAACGATCATCTTCACAAATGTAAATAAACTCACGTGGTTTCTAACTAGCAGTCGTGTTCTTGTAACGAAAGATCATCGATTAACCTTTTATTTTTATTTAGATTTTGAATTTTACGCCATGTCACCCGCCGACAGCTTTTATTGTGAGGAGATATAAGTGGTTATAGTGGCTTTATAGCAGTTTTGACTGCTGTTTGTAGACATGTAAGTGTTTTACAACCCTCTCCGTTATAATTGTGATTTATTCACAATTATTCACTCTTCCTTTATTAAGAAAAAAATTTTGATTGCATGTTCTCGCCACTATTATATTCGTAAACGATCTTGAATTGTTTAAGATATATCCTGCGTAATGTATTTTTACATTCCTCTTTTATTATTTAATTTTCCTCTCATAACCTGTTTTTAGGTGTGTCTCATTTTACTGGTCTCTTCTTATAAACGCTGTGCATGACGTTTGAATTCAGAATCTGAATGTGTAGATAGAGGTTGATACATTTTTCTTGCCGGTCGGGACACATGTTAAACCACAAGGTATATTTTTTGTGTTAATTTCTATGTACAGGAATGTTCTCCTGGCGAGAAGAATGAAACCTTTTTGGTTCCTAACTTCGAAATTGCAATGGAGGACTAACCTTTTATTTCTAATTAAATTCTGAATTTTATGTCATGTCGCCTGCCGACAACTTTTATTGTGAGGAGATATAATAAGTGGTTATAGTGGCTTTATAGCGGTTTTGGCTGCTATTTCTAGAAATGTAAGGGTTTTTATAACCCTCTCCGTTATAATTACGATTTATTCACAATTATACACTCTTCTTATATGTGTGTGTGTATTATCTCCCCTTCTTTCTAAATCTCCTGTGCGATCCTTTCTGTCCCGAATTCGCCATAATAGATGGCTAGCCATTACGATTTCTTTATTTTCTCTCCCTGTTTCTATCTGTTTTCCTTTCTGTGGAAGAGCGTAGGCTCAAAACGTTAAAGACTTTTTCAATTCCCAAGCGCTAAACTAATACATCTGTTTGTTGTCTACACCACCTGTCTTCGTCTTTTTCTTTTTTTTTTGTGAATTGTTCCTATATAGGAGTGGCTGTGTGGTAAGTAGCTTGCTTACCAACCACATAGTTCCGGGTTCAGTCCCACTGCGTGGCACCTTGGGCAAGTGTCTTCTACTATAGCCTCGGGCCGACCAAAGCCTTGTGAGTGGATTTGGTAGACGGAAACTGAAAGAAGCCCGTCGTATATATGTATGTGTGTGTATATGTTTGTGTGTCTGTATTTGTCCCCCCCAACATCGCTTGACAACCGATGCTGGTGTGTTTACGTCCCCGTAACTTAGCGGTTCGGCAAAAGAGACCGATAGAATAAGTACTAGGCTTACAAAGAATAAGTCCTGGGGTCGATTTGCTTGACTAAAGGCGGTGCTCCAGCATGGCCACAGTCAAATGGCTGAAACAAGTAAAAGAGTAAAAGAATATATATATATATATATATGTATATGTATATACACACACATATATATGTATGTATGCATGTGAGTACGTATATAAGTATATGTGTGTATATATATATATATATATGTATGTATAGAGTATTAGGTGTGATGAACAGAAATTGAATATTGTGAAAAAAGAGTCAGAATTTTGGAAAAAATCCTTTTATTAATGCTTTCGTTCCTTTCTAAAACTTGTCAAATAAAATTATGTGAATGTACAAACATTTATATGAAACATGTTTTTGTGGGGTTTTTTTTTTTTTTTGAGGGAGTGAGGTTCTATGACAATGGAGATGGATAGATAGAAATATAGGTAGGTAGATAGGCTCATAGATAGATAGATAGATAGATAGATAATACATACATAGAGGGAAAGAGAAAGAAGGGGTGTCCACCTTCCTATTTACCATTCATTCATTTATTTACTTATCTAGTCCTTAACTGGAATCTAGTCCTTAACTGGAATCTAGTCCTTTACTGGTAATGGAATGGGTTTAAGGATGGTGACCTCCTAAAAAAATAGGTGCAGTTTGGTCATCACTGGAAGTCATTTTGTTTTCTTTCTCCCTTCATCCTTCTTTTTCTTTTTTTCTACCCTTTCTTTTATCTTCCCCTCTTTTTCCTTTTTTCTTTTTCCTCTATCTTCCTTTTTCTACTCTTTATATTTAGAGTTATATTTAGAATATACCCTAATCCTAACATTCATTTTTGGAGGAAATTTTTTGATAAAGTGTAGTTCTGTATGAAAATACATTAGTATAGTATTTGCAAATTAACAATTTGAAAATTCAATCAGTAAATAAAATAAAACGAATATATATATACACATACATACACACATGTATATACATATATATATATGTAGTATAGTATTTGCAAATTAACAATTTGAAAATTCAATCAGTAAATAAAATAAAACGAATATATATATACACATACATACACACATATATATTCTTCTGCTCTAATGCTGTGTTTGCATCCAATAAGTCCTCTTTTTCTTGGTACATACAGTCTGTCTGTGTCACTTTTGGGGTGGAGTGACCCATATCTAGTTAGTAACTTCCTTATCTTTCTGTCTAAGCTGCTTAGTTTGTCTACTGTTCATGCAATTACCCCTGCTCCATATCTAAGGAGTGAAACCACCCAAGTGTTGATAGCTTCGATCTTATTCCGTCCATTTAATTTCGACTTAAAGATCAGTCTCAGTCAGCGCAAGTACTCCACCTTAAATTTTTCTGACCGCCTTTGTAGTTTTCTCGGTAGAATCTTGATCAAGCAGCTACAAAATGTTAACGGTCACCAGTGTACACACACACACACACACACACACACACACACACACACACAAAGAATGCCCCTCAACACATGCCTGTGATGCCCCCTTCCCACTACTTCTGCTCGTGATCAAAGATGCACATATTGTCAGCCACTAAGGTATATGCTCAACTAGTTAAGGGCAAACAACTGACAAGCAAATCTGGTATTGAGTAGAATATTTGCTGTAGCCTGTCTTTTATACCTAGACAAAACAATGTACATGATAACACTTCCTGGTATTGCATTAGGGCATCATCATCATTATTATTATTATTATTGAGTGAGAGACCAGTGCATGTCATCAAACTGACACTGGAGTAAAATATATATGAAGCCCAGTATACCCATCATGACTACAACAGGCACATGCATCACAACCATATGTGTGTGACATGGTTATGATTATTATTTTTAGTAGTAGTAATAGCAGTAGTAGTAGTAGTAGTAGTAGTAGTAGTAGTAGTAGTAGTAGTAGTAGTAGTAGTAGTATCATCATTCTTTCAATTTTGTTTCCATTTCTTGCCGAGTGTCTTCCTGACACCGAGGGCAAAGGAACTCACTATATACATTGGTAGGCCATTAAAATAAACACACCAGATTGATCATTTACAAATTCAACCTATGTGATAGATAAAAGGGAAAAGAACGAAAAAAAGGAAAAATAGAAAAAAGAAAAAGAAAAAGTGGAGAAGGAAAGAAAATTCACAACGACAATGCTCTTCTCAATACGTGTCACGTACCAGTTAAAACAATTTTTTGTACTTCTTGCATGGATGGTAAGTCAGGGATCATTCTCAAATGATTTACAGTTCCTTTTCATTTCAGGTGTTCCTACACTCATTGGTATTGCAACCGTCTTGAGATGCCACATTTTTTTCGATCTCAATGAGCAAATCTTTATATTTTCTGAGCTTGTCAAATTCTTTGGCCGAGATATTATGATCACAAGGAATACTCATGTTGATCAATAAACAGATTTTGTTGTTTTCGTCTTTCGCAACAATGTCCAGTTTATATAAGCTTTGATGATTCTGTCTGTATGTACAGGAAAGTTCCAAAGAATCATTACATTTTCTCCCTCAGTTACAGCTTCAGGGTGATGCCTATACCATCTGTCCGCAGTTTTGATTTTATAATGCCGACATATTAACCAGTATAGATATTGGCCAACTCTGTCATGTCTTGATTTGTACTCCATAGGTGCTAAAACTTTATATCCAGAGATTAGGTGGTCCACTCTTTCAATCTCATCGTTGCAGTATCAGCACTTTGGGTCTACTCCATTTTTCATCACATTGGCTTGATCTTGAGCAGCTAAGATGAAACCTTCACTCTCTGTCTTTAGCCCTGAGCTCCATAGCCACTGATGAGTGTGCTTATAGTCAACATCAGCTTGTTTGCTGCGAGCCACATATTTACAATGCAGAGGGGTTTTTTTTCCCCACCTATCAGCCAGTTGTTCATACACTTGTTTTTTTTTTTCCATTGATTTCACCTTCTTTGCAACAATAGTTGCCGCACTTCCATCATGCTGTTCAAAATGGGTTTTATGTATGAACTCAATAGCAAAATTTTTGCAATTATTATTATTATTATCATCATCATCATCATCATCATCCACATCACCATCATTTATGGTTTCCTTTCATTATAACTTTATTTCAGCTGCCTTAGTACTGGGCATCCTCTGGAGGCGAAGAGTAACAAAAGCACTTTTGTTTTGCTATGCATGCTATAATTATCACTCCATTTATTCCATTTTAGATGGAGAGTGCTTTCCATAGTATATGGGCTGTACTCATCAAGGTTATCTTTTGTAGTTCACGGAGATTGGAGTTAACAGGGAGTTGCTTAATATACTTCTCAGCTCCCTTCCTTATCATTCCCAATGCACCAATTACTACTGGTATTATTGTAGTACTAAGCTTCTACATTCTTATTATTTCAATTTGCAGATCTATCTTTATAGTGAGAAAGCTTTTCGTATTCCTTTCTTGAGACATTTTGATTTTGTGGGACTGACATATGTATTAATAGATAAGTTCCTCTGTTGTAGTCCTTAATTACAATGTCTGGTCGATTGGAGTCAATTTCTGTCTGTTTGTATTGGGAAGTTCCAAATGATGGGACGCCATCGCCTGTACCACTTCTCATAGGATTTATCATTATCATCATTAGTATCATTATTTTATTGTCTTTGCACAGGTTCTAACGCTAGAGATGTACTACAGTGTCAGCTGTTCACTACCAGTGAACTAAGGTAACACCGCTTATTTTTCGAGCACCTTCCAGAGTATTCAAGTGGTTCCAAGTAGTGCTGTTTTCTGCAAGTGCTCCACCCTTATTGCAGCCCCTATTTGTTCCATGTACTTCTCAAGATTTTTATTCACTGTTCCAAGGGCTCTGACAATTATTGGTACTACAACCACCTTTTTCATCAACCACAACTGCTTAAACCGCCCAAGCTAGCCTGTCATATCTATTGACTTTTCTTTCTTCCTTATTGCATATCCTGTTGTCAGATGGGCATCCTATATCTATGCTCCAGCATAGTTTGCTTTCTTTCTTTGGCTTTCTAATCTCTATCGCACTATTGTTATTATTATTTGGTCACACTATTGTTATTATTATTTTCTTTTCAGAATGTCAAATTCAACGGAGTGTGACACTATGAATCTAGTCAACTACAGACCAATCAAATTGCCTGAACATATGATTGCTCAATTGCTTAAAGATCGATATGGAATGGAACTGATCGATTTTTCCGAACTCATCAGCTATGATGATCGCAATTACTTTGTCCATGTCACCAGTAAACATGACAACCCTTATGTTAAAAAAATCGACTCAAATGGATATCTGTTAAAAATTTTCAATGCGGAATTTTCGAAGAATGAAAATTATTTTGGTAAAATTTCTTTGTATTAATGACTTCTGTATTCTATAATTCAAACACAACATCCACATGAAAAACAAATAATTTTGTATTAACACATTTAATGCATGAAGAAATAAAAACTTGAGTAGAAATATCTCTATAGACCTGGACATGGCTGTGTGGTTAAAAAGTTTGCTTTGCAACCACGTGGTTACAAGTTCAGTACCAAAATATGGCACCTTGAGCAAGTGTCTTAAGAGTCCCAAGCCGTTCAATGCCTTGTGAGTGAATTTGGTAGGTGGAAATTACCGGGAAGCCCATCGTAAATGTGTGTATATGTGTGTGTGTGTGTGTGCCTCTGTGTGTGTGTGTGCCTTTGACAAAAATTAAGTAGTATTGTTGATTTGTTTGACTAAAATCCTTCAAGGTGGTGTCTTAGCATGTCCACAGTTCAGCGATTGAAACAAGTAAAAGAATATATCTTTACATACACACACAAACTCACGGGCACATACACACAATGTGTTTGAGAAGTAATGGATTAATATAGTCAATGGTGAAAAGTTTGTGACGTTGGCACCTACCTCCAGGTCAGCTCTGATCATACGAATCTATGATGAAATATGTTGCAATCTTGAACGTCCATCTGTTGTATTTTCTAGATTCTATATCTTAAATTATATCCTGTAATACATTTATTTAAGACAGCAGTATGTGACTCAAAGGCGATTTAGCTGATATGTCTACAAAGAAACTCCTTTGGTTCACATGTTGTTGACAGGAAAGTGGTTCGTCAAACAATGTACATTACATTATTTAGTCTTGATCCTGAACCTTCTTGGTTCAAATGTCACAAAGTTCAACTTCCTGATTGGTATCTACATTGAATCAATATAGAGCTTTCTATTAACAAGAACCAGTACTCTTGTTTAGATTCAATAATTCGTGTTAGCTTTGACTGAAGAAGTGCAAATACGGTCAAAACACTTCGGCGTCTCTAAAGCCCCTTACGTCAACGAATTGTATGTGTTATGAACACACATTGACTACATTGAAGAGATGTTCTCCAATGATTAAATACAACAGTGATTAAAATATTTATGTTCGAATCTGCCAGAGCTCAGATTCTTAAGAAAGAATAGATACGTTATTGTTTAGATCCTTACTGTTTTATGTGTACCTCATAAATCAATACAGAGCTTACGTTTCATAAAAATTAACAACGTTATAATGGCGGATGATAATATATGACAAAGCATCGTTCTATCTATGAAGAAGGCTTGGGTTCTGCCTACTAAGTCCCGGTGTACAAATTCTTCCCTAATCTCAGAGTAAAGAATTAAGTTTTCCTGCCTTGGTAAAAGGTTTTATAGATTACTTTATTGTTTGTTGCAACAAATACAGGACTGAACAGCAAAACGAAAGGTAAACTTTTGTTTCTGTATTCTAAATAGTATTTATTTCTTTGTATTGGCAGATGGTTTCTATTCTTTAAGTGACCATGTTCGCAAAAGTGGAGTACCAACTCCAGAACGAATAACCAACATAAATGGCAACTTAATGTCCTTGGAGGAAATGCCAACAGGTATTTATCAGACTAATTATTAAATTAAATATTGTATTTTTGTTCTCTTATTTATTGTGTATACACTTCGGTGGTAGTTGTACAGAAGACAGATTGTGTGAGACATGTCCAAATCTTGTCATTGGTGAAAGAATGTAGACCGGTGAACATTGCGATCAACACAATATGCACTGAAGTAATCTGATAAGAAACTCCCAATCTAAGAGAAATGAAACATTGATGAAGCCCATGCATTGGCAACTTAAGTTCTCATACCAGACTCAGTTGAAGATTTTTATCTAGTTTCAATGACAAATGCACTGCTTCGCCAAACCTCTGAATAGAGAGATAGCACTAGTGAGTCGTGTTGGTGAGCCAATCACTAGTAGATCAACAGGAACTGTAGTGGTGGTCATCAAAGAAGAACAGATACGAGATGATGGCGGTATGAATGTTTATGACTACGTTTATTACATTTGATGGAAATAGGGCAGCCGTGGCGAAATCGGAGAGATTGCTCTTCCAGGAAATAGGGCTCATTACCACATGTTTTCAAAGACTGAAACAGACCTCTATTTGGAAAATCAAACATTGAAGATACCTCCTAATTCTTTAACGAACTGTTTGAGCATAAATGCAAGGACACTGCTAGGAACGGTTGCCTTATGATCGGAAAAGTTTATTCATTAGGAATATAAAAAGCATGCTTCTTTATCTTTAGAACTTCTTACTACATTCTATTTGCTTTATTACTTCCTGAATTCCACTTTACCAACTTAGTTAGTGGTACTATTATGTACGTAAATGTCCGTTACTGTGGTTTTCCAGTTTAATAAAAACCTGTTGCAAAGCGTTTAACAGGTAAATCATTAACAGGTAAACCTAATCATTAATAGTTACGTATCAGCTTCCAGGAATGTGTTTAATATGTAAAATCGGTACATTCAATAACGTTACATCGCTGTACTTAATGGCTGTTTAAGCAGTGTGTTCGTGGATGATTAAGGGGTTAGATATGTACTGATGAAGGGGCAAAACCTCCCGAAATATGGCATATACGCCCATTATCCTTTTTTCATCTTTGCTTTCATTGTTTACATCTGATGTCTCAGATATGAAACATTGTAACAAAGGTCAGTGCTGGCTATAATTTCTATAGAATAACTATAGAGATAACCTTAACAAGTGATGTAAAAGCGCACTGCTAACGCAGTAGAACACGGTGCTGATTTATAAAAGCATTTAATATACTTTATAGTATACTAGCAGTATAGCCAGGCGCTGCTCGGGATTAAGCTAGGATTATTAAGTGATCAAGTGCTTTATTTCAAACCAAAATAAGTAACATGGACATCAGATTTGAGCGAAATCCGTTGAAATTCATTGACTGTTTTTTTAAAAGTTGCATTAGAGATCTGCATAGGAAAAGGTTGATCTGAAGGTTTGCATTGGGCATGTGGATTGGAGTAACTTAGGAAAACTTACCAACAGCCTTAACCAAAAGATAAGGGGCCTGTCCCTTCTAGGTTAACTCTAACCCTAACCCTAAACCCTAACCCTAACCCTGACCCTAACACCAACCCTAATCGTAATCCTAACACTAACCTTAACCCTAACCCTAATCCTAACCGTAAAACTCTAACCCTAACCCTAAAACCCTAGTGGAAA
>NC_068982.1:66561776-66567918 GCF_001194135.2 Octopus bimaculoides | reverse complement strand
ACCCACTTTTTAAATTTTTTTTTTTTTGGACGCTAGCAAAAACTGTATCTCCCCCCCGTCACAAACACACTATTTCTTTCTTTCTTTCTCTCTCTCTGTCTGTCTGTCTGTCTCTCTGTCTGTCTCTCTCTCTCTCTCCTTCACGCGCGTACGCACAGATTTGACTTCGCCATGTCAACAAACTTCAAAATTGGTAAAAGTTTATCGATATTTACAGCTATACGCGGGTGCCTCTGAGAAATATTTGGCGAAAATGCACATAATGTCATGACACATCACCTCCTAAAATTGGAGCGACATGCGTGCTAATTTGTGGACGTGCATAAACTACACTCACGTACACACACACACATCCTCTCTTTTATATATATAGATTATGGTTGCATAACGAAATACCACGTCCCTCCAAGTTAGTAATACTTAGAAAAATATGAGGACGATACTGATCTACTGTTTTCATATTGTTTTATGCTGTAGGGAAGAAATTAACCAAGCTCAGTAATTAATTCTAAAACCCCTAAGTGCTTGCTGTTATTTTGTAATCCGAAAGTTTCAATGTTATTCTTAAAATCTGGACCGCATAACGCTCATGTGCTTATCACTGCGACAACGGCTCAAGTATATGTTTCCAATACTGTTAACCTGTTTTTATTTGTTCTGCTAATCTTTTGTCGAAGATTGAAGCACGCTTTCTTGTGAAGTATGTCAGAAAAGTTGATCCGTGCTCTTTGGAGTTTTTAGGACTTTGAATTGAAATGGGAATTCGTCAGAAGCTAGTATTACACTTGAAAAACAATAATCACAGCCAGTTTTGGAGATCATACTATCCATTTCTGATTGTATATTTCACCATTAAATTTTCTGACCTGAGAACAACTATTCAAACTATATCTGCCTTGATGTTCAGAATATTAAAATAGGAATTGTTCCCGTGCATACACTCTTAAGGAGCCTCAACTACTATATCCAGTGTGTGAGTTCATCCTTGGTTAATGAGTTCATCTTTATTAACTACAATCATTGAGTTTTGTGAATTTTATTTCATTCGTAAATGTTGGCTCTGTATCACCTCAACTTACCAGTATTTCCTCAACTTAGATACCAGGGTCTGTTGTCTCAGTAGCTGTGGCAATGAGTTATGGATGTTTAGGACTTAACCAATCACTTTGGGTTTGTGGATCTGTACATGTTCCTAGGGTACAAATATCTGTTATGTGTTGGTACTACTTTGAAGTTGTTTCACAAGTTACAGATTTCTTTTCTTTTTTTTTCTTTTCTACTGGCCGTTCTGAAATGTATTCTTCACTGCAAGTCTGAAAATGTTGAAAATTTACTTTTCAAATGTTACTTCGTATTAATTGATATTTTAGACTTTCTTGTTATTTATTTAATTAACATTATAGAAGAAAACAAAAGAATAACATTTAAATTACTTAACATTATTTGTAATATAACGAAATAAACTTGTATTGTTGTTTTCGTCGTCGTCGGCGGCGGCGGTGGTGGTGGTGGCGGTGGCGGTGGTGATGGTGGCGGCTGCAGTGATGGTAGTGACAGTTGTGGTGATGGTGACGGCTGCGGTGGTGGGGTTCGGTGTTATTGCTGTTGTTATTTTTGCTGGTGGAAGGCAGTGATGCCGTTGCCGTCTCAGTCGTTAGACTTATGTTGCAAATTATTCCGCTTGCATTCACAATTAAATTAGGTTCCAAAATATAGATGTTTCTGAAATGCGACACCACTACTACTATTCTCGCAGCTATTTAGTCCCCATTCGCACATGTTTACTACAACAACAACTACAACTGATTGCTCATTTCATGTTGTAGATGCGAACAACATTGCTGACAGTAGAAACTTGCAACACATGGTTATACTTCAGACATTTCTTCCCGGAGTAGTCATTAGCAAAGTTCCACTGATTCCCAGTCTCGTTTATCAATTTGGGAAGCTAATTGGCTCAATGCACAATTCATTAAAGGTAAGTTTTATTTATTTATTTGTTAATTTCTTAGTACAGTACTATATTTAAGAGATGAGGAATTATGTACATTATTTACATTTGACAGATATTTGTCCTCATCTTGTTGTTAACAAACGTTTTGGCTGATATACCCTCCAGCATTCATCAGGTGTCTTGGGAAAATTTCGAACCTGAGCTAAGTGCAGCGGAGATGCCCAGGGGCTAGTAGAAGGACGTATAAGACCGATCTGGAGCGTGTGCTCGAATTTAACGTGGGCTTTCTTGAGCCTGTCTGGCACCAATCTACGTGGACGAGGGAAAACGAGTGGACCAGTTGTTGTAATAAAAAGTTGAGTCGAGTGGTCTGGGTAGGTTTAAATGAGAGATCTGTTAACGAAGCAAGAAGAGTATGGAACTGGTTACTGGCAGCAGCTACAAAAATGATGGGCTGAGGATAGCAGCAGTATATTCATGTGCTGGTGTAGATAAAGATATGGTAGTGTCCACAAGTCTCTGTTTCCTGACATCTACCAGGAGTGAATAGTGGTGTAAGAAGTCCACCCCGAGAATAGGATTAAGCAGGTCGGCGATGACAAAAATCCATTTAAAATCTAGACGCAAGGCAAGGTCTAGAGTTAAAGATATCTGACCGTAGGTTTTGATGGGAGACTGGTTCACCGCATATAAGGAAATACTGGATAACTGTGACTTATTAGAGCTGAACCGTAATGGCAAAATACTGCAACTTGATCCTGTATCGACCATGAACAACCTGTTTGAGACTAGGCCCCTAATGAAAAAAGCACGATTAGTTGACAAGTTGCGAGAGAGGTCTGACGTGCCCAGGCTCTCTGGGTTCAGTTCTCCGACACTTTAAAAGCACAAGGCTTGTTACAATGACGTGCCTTGTCGGGAAAATGTGCGTGGTACCAACACACCGAAGAATTGCTGGTTGAAATACTGTTGCGTCGCTGAGAAGAGAATGACCGGCTTCGCGAACACCGTCTAACACGACAGAATTTAGCTATTTGGCGCGTTAAACCATCGATAGTCTTCAACATGGCGTCTCCATTTTTAGTATCAGACTGTTGTTGAGAAGACGATGAAGCAATAATCGAATCAGCCGCGGTGGGTCTGTGAGAGAATTCCATTATCCTATCTGCAGATGAAGCGATTTGGTCTATAGAGCTGGTGTCAACCATATTCGCCAATATCGTCTGTACATTAGTTGCTAAGCGGGAAAAAAGTAATTTCTTTACGTAGAAGCTGTCCTCAGGTGTATCGTCACTGAGTTCTCGGATCCGCCTAAGAAATACCGAAGGAGTTCTGTCACCCAGGTTCTCATCCTGTAACAATGCACGGAATCGACTTTCCGATGATTTAGAATTTCTGCGTAGTACTTATGTTCTCAAAGAATCGTAGGTCATGCCTTGTGGACGATCTGTGATGATATCTTTAACGGTGTCTGCTAAAATGGCGGGAATGCCACTAATAAGCACGTGTAACTTTTGTTGAGCGGCTTCTGTACCATGTGCTGTGAAGTAAGAATTAAGCTGTGCAAACCATAGCTTAGCATCGCCAGAATAAGCTGGTATGCAAGTGTTACTCATGATTATGACACGCTTTTCCAGCAGAGCACAGGATGTTCACAGGTATGCTTGTTCAGCTGAACGGAGGCACAATCGTTTATGACAAAGAACAGGCGTGATAAGTGGACTTTCTTCTTTAACGCGAAAGACACGAAATTATTTCAAAACTAGAATATCAGAGGTGCTGGTAGAGTAATGTAGAAATTACCTTGAAGAGTGTAATACGGCCTCGGTTTACCATGTGCTGTGGGCTGCGTATTCAAACGTCAAGTTCATCATTATGTAGTAACAACACTGCATGTGAAAGCGAAGCAGCAAATCTTTAATTCGGAGTCAACATTTTATAATGGCTGGCGTATCCAAACGTCGGGTTCATCATTGTGTAGCGGCTATCGTTTTCTAACGTCGGGGTTACCATTTTGTAGTGATGTCAGTATGTGACAACCTACAATTTTACAATTGCCTGTGAGAAAGAGGGGTCACCATCTTGTACGTAAAACGACAAGAAAATAGGAACTTTTGAGACGTTCATAATAAGTCATAACATATTTATTACTGGATGTAATGCGTTAACATATAAGCATGGTTTAAAAGAAAAAGTTTGTAACATGAACATACTTTGTAACCACATGTCTCAAAGTAAATGAGGCGAATATGTGCGCGTGCGAGGGGTGTGAGTGGTGTGGCTCAATGCGTACGGCTAGGAACCGACAGGTAAAAGGTGCGAAATTAGAATTGCGTTCGCTTTATATAAGGGATGAACCGGAAGCCCCTGACTTCCACATCAACCGGAAGTTAATTGAAAGCTTCTTGAATAGCCGATAATTTTTCGAGATGGTCGAGGGAGATTACTCTCGTTAGATCCCGTTTTCGTTTTGCTTTCCTGCTTGACTGCCAGGGGTCACTACAAGCATCTGAACACGAGAGCCTCTTCTTTCAGAAAACAACTAGACCAGTAGTTCCTAACCGATTTTTGGTCATGCCCCCGCGAATCATTTCTAAAATCCTGATGCCCTCTTGTGATATTTAATTTTTGTTATTCAAAATTTGGTTAATGTTTACGATATTATCCGGAAACAAAAATTTAAAAAATAGTACAACGGATGTATAAAAATGTGTAGGAAACGAATATGAAAAAAAAAAAATGCACGGAAAGCAACGGGGGTGGAGAGGGCTTCGGAAAATTCACAAGATCCGAGTTTTTCCCTCATAACTTTTAGGAAAATGTTGTCTTTTTTAATGAAATTTTATATAAATGCCTTTCAATCAGCATAGATTAAGATTATAAAGAAATTTGTGGGAAAATCTTTCCCGAGGTGTGGGTAGAGGACTTCGGAAAGTTCACTAGATCCGAGTTTTTCGCTCATAACTTGGTGATAGCTTATCGTGGATAGCGGGTATAAATCCAAATTTTAAATATTCCTCTGAATTTTGACGAACTTTGTTATACTTGCACTACTCATTTTATGTATTTTTGAATCGGCATAACTACAGATTTCTGAACAAGTCGTCCATATCTGTTTCATTTTCTCCGTTTTTGTACGTTTGTGCATCCGTAGCAACAAACAGTCAATGAAGGCAAATGAAGCCCTCACCAGAAAACTCGTTATGCTAAAAATAACAACTCAGCGCCTGGTACACAGAGATATGTTACTAAGATGACTTATCTGCTGCATAAGTAAATTTCCAGGTAAACGTTTCTAATAGAAAGGCAGAAGACACAGAGGCAAAATAAAGAATATACACGCAGTTAGAAATAGAAGTGTAAAGCATAATTTATTACATAATCTTTATAATAAACATGATATTGAATGGAATAATTCCCCGGTTGAACTTTTTTTTAATTACGCGCGTGTGTGTGTGTGCGTGTGGTAGAAATCTACGGATGCACAAACGCACAAAACGGGGACAATGAAACAGATATGGATGACTTGTTCAGAAACACCCGCTAGTGGGGAACAGCTCTCAAAAATAACCCCCAATTGTTTTCCCCCAAAATTCCTGTGTCCTCGGAATCTACATAGTCCGAGGCATATTTGTAGAGTATTTCATTACAAAATATCCATTTCCTAGAAAGTTAAGACGAATTGAACTCCGGTGAATTTTCCGAAAACCCCCACCTCAACCCCTCCTAAAACACTTTCCTCCAAAAATTTTGTATATTCGGAATCTACTTGATATAACACATATTCGTAGACGATTTCGTTAAAAACATCCGTTTTTTTGTAAGTTATGATCCTGCAAAGTCGGTGGGAGGTGGGCAGAAATCTGTAGTCATGCCTTTGAATCAAACACAAAGAGATTTCAGTTCAAGCAAATTTTTTCAGCAATTTCTTCAAAAAGATTTCAATATAAACTTTCGGAAAATATGCTCAAAAAGAAACAAGAAATATTCCGTGAATCTTCTCAGCTGCAAAAGCCTTTATATCAATGATGGAGGTTTTCTTACCTTTTTGCTGAATTCACAAACTGACTGGTGGGAATAAAATGACCTGTTAATTTTCACCTCTATTCATATATATACGTATGTGTGCATTACCAGTACCATAAATCTCTCTCTCTCTCTCTCTCTCTCTCTCTCTCTCTCTCTCTC
>NC_068982.1:66560206-66561766 GCF_001194135.2 Octopus bimaculoides | reverse complement strand
TCTCTCTCTCTCTCTCTCTCTCTCTCTCTCTCTCTCTCTCTTTCTCTCTCTCTATCTCTCTATCTATCTGTCTATCTATCTATTTATCTACCTATCTGTCTCCCTCTCTCTCCTCTCTTTCTCTCTCTCTCTCGCTTTCTGCCTCTTTCTCTTCCTTCACTGACGCTACCCCTTACTTCCACTCCATTTCAACCCATTTCACACTATTCAATTCTTTCATCGCTCACCTCCAAGGCCATTTTATTGCCCTATCAACACTACATTTTTCTTGTGCACCCAGATTTCTTGTCGCCAGAGATAAAAGACTCAATACTCTTAGACACACCCACACACGTAAGTCTGTCTCCAATTTATTTCTCCATAGGGAATTAAGATAGCATTGCTTTCAGTACTGACTAGTTCTATACTGCATACACGCACGCACACACTCACATACACACACACATACGCGCTTATAATTACCTACATCTTTTCACATACCACTAAATCGAAGGAAATAATCTATTCCCTCTTTATGATGAAAACGACCTGTTGTCTCTAAAGTGTTCAAAATTTGATAAAATTGTCCACAGAAGGGATATAAATTTTTTTTTTTTTAATAAGTCATTCTCGAATTGCTTCCTTTCTCTATTGGTATACTAAACATGGTGTACAAAAGGTATAAAAATTCAGCATAACCCTACGCATGCCTCACCAAAATATAACCATGCCCCACTGGAGGGACATGTGCTCCACGTTCGGAATCACAGATCTAGACAGATGTCGAAACACCGACAAAAGCATAACAGTCACAATTGAGGCCAATGAAAGAAATTTGGGTAATTTCAGAATTAAGGAAGCTATTCTCATAGACAGACTAGGGCCCTAAATCAAAAACAGGCTGGAGCTTGGCAGCCAATATATTCTCTAGCTACATCTGGATGCGTGTAGATTTTTTTATATATGTTAATGCATTATTTATTTAAAAAAAGGGAAAGAGAAAAGAAAAGAAAAGAAAAGGAGAAAAAGGGAAGGAAAAAGAGAAGGAGAAGGAGGAAAAAGAAGAAACTGCACTTATAATACATAACTTATAAGCAGCGCTACGGATCTGCCAGCATACACGAGCCTGAGACATGGCCGCCTTCACGCATTTCTCACGAGGAATTTCGGAAGGAGCTTCGTGAGACCAGTGCAGAGACACTTCCGGGGAAAGACAAAAGAGTTGGGGAAGTAAAAGGAAAAAGAAAAAAGCAGTTGGAAAATCGATTGTAGCAGTGATTCGATCAATCCCTAGGGATATCTGAAGGAACTTTTATATTCCGAAATATTATATCAGACTATGGATGATTAAATTACACCAGTTATTATAGTCCATTGTTGTTATTATTGTGCATTGTTGTGCCATTCAAAACACATTATTACTATTTATTATTATTGTTTACAAGCAATACACATTGCTTCAAGCGAACTACAATACTCTCGTATACATACATACATGCATCCATACATGCATATTTACATACATACATACATACATACATACATACATACATATATCTATCTATCTATCTATCTATCTAT
>NC_068982.1:66559574-66560196 GCF_001194135.2 Octopus bimaculoides | reverse complement strand
TATATATATATATATATATATATGAGTATCTATCTACCTTTTGATATATATATGGGTGTGTGTGTTTTTTGTTCTATCTAGGATTTTCATCATTCGTATTTCGACCAAACTACAACCAGCAGCTGGAGTCTAACCGCTGTTCCAAGACTTAAGGAATATGCTGCTGCTATTGAAGACGATAGTGATCGAAATCTAATAACAGATATTGTTGATGCATTCATTGAAGAAATCATTCCTGCCATGCCAAAATTTCAACAAGGTAAACTCACCTAATATTAACATTTTGTTTCTTTATAATAATTTAGTCAGAAAAGGCGGGACAGGGCCCATGACCGTTTTAAGGCTTTTCTAAGCAAAGTGGTGAGCTTGATGCTGTTGCTGTTCATCTTGAGCATATTTGTAAGTCGAGGCTTGAATGAAAAACTTTACTAGAGAAAAATTTCCTGTGAGTTGCATCTATGTTATGGAAAGACTGGATGAAGTGTTTAATGCATGATCTACGGGACGAGATACAGTACAGGTGATAAAAAAAGGAAGCCAGTAGACCGGATGAAGCTCAATGGAATGAGTGTGTGCAACCATCTTGATATATATATATATATATATATATATATATATATAT
>NC_068982.1:66556297-66557443 GCF_001194135.2 Octopus bimaculoides | reverse complement strand
ATGTTTTATAAATACAAGAAATAGTTTTATTCATCAACGTATGCACCCATATTATGAATACACTTTTGCCATTTCAGCGGTAGCTTATTCAGACCGGAACTGTAAAAGCCTGGCAATCTAGAGTCAATAAAATCTCGAAAGGCCTGTTTTACAGCATCGTCGGAATTAATTTTCTTTCCTATCAAAAAGTTATCCAAATTCTGGAAGAAGTGGTAGTCAGTGGTGGCAAGATCAGGTGAATATGGTGGATGATGGAGAACTTCCAACTCCAACTCTTGTAGTTTCGCCAATGTCATTTTTGCGATGTGTGGTTTAGTGTTGTCCTGCAATAAAATAGGAGTGGATCTGTTGACTAATCTAGGCTGTTTTTTTTTTTTTTGTAAGTTTCTGCATCATTTGGTTCAGTTGGCTGCAGTATACTTTGGCTGTGATTGATGAGTCAGGTTTAATGAAATCATAATGGATCACACCTGCACCAGATCACCAAACACATCATCAACTTCTTTTGATGAATTTTGATTTTTGAACTGTGTTTTGATGGCTCGTCTTTGTCCAAACATTGCGCTGAACGTTTAAGGTTGTTGTATTGGATCCATTTCTCATCACGTTACAATTCGATTAAAAAATGATTCATTTTTGTGACGCGAAAGTAGCATAATGCAGGCTTCCAAATGTTGTTGTTTCTGATTTTCATCGGGTTCGTGTGGATCCCACTTATCCAACTTTTTCACTTTACCGATTTGAACAATATTATTTTCTTGCTAACACCAAACAACAACGACAATTTACGGGCACTTTGAGATGAATCTGACTCGACGATTGTTTTCAGTTCGTCGTTATCCACCTTTGTTTCTAGTCGACCGCGTTGCTCATTTGTGAAGTCAAAGAACCAGAACGAAATTTTGCAAACCAATTCGATACTGTCTACTGTGTAATAACATTCGAATGAAATGCTCTATTGATATTCCGAGCTGTCTGTGATGCTATATTTCCACGAAAGAACTCATATTTCAAAACTGTACGAATTTCCAACTTATCCATCTCTAAACAAAAATAGCAACAAAAAAAAAAACGATTTATAAATACTCTAAAAAGCACAGAATGAGTTAGAATAAAGAAATAGATGTATCAGCTTTCTAACAAAAA
>NC_068982.1:66549716-66555621 GCF_001194135.2 Octopus bimaculoides | reverse complement strand
ATATCATTTTTCTGGAACTTTTCTGGAATAAATGAATCCCAAAATCATACTCAGGGTGAAAAATTATATCAGCATACCAATTTTGAAAATTTTCACTTAATTTTAAAATTTCAAAACCTGTGACAGCAACAGAAAAGATCTACCCACCTCTCTCTCTTTCTTTCTCTTTCTCTGTCTTTTACGTTTATCTCGTTGTAAACTCGCTTTCTCCCTCTCTCTCTCCCTCGCTCTCCTTCTCTATATAAGTATAGTGCACACACTGAGTGTATGTATATCTGTGTGTGTGTGTGTGTGTGTGTGTGTGTGTGTGCGTGTGTGCGTGCGTGCGTGCGCGTGTTTGTGTGTGTTTGTGTTAGTGTGTGTGTTTGCCTGTCTAAGGAATTTCATCATGGCGACGCTACTAATAAACTGTGCGATGAGTAGATTGTCGCATTTTATATTTTTAATTTTACGCATGCGCATTATTTGTTTTGGATTTTGTCGACCACACAGTATAGTAGGGTCAGGTGGGCACCCTCTGTGAGAAAAACGACACCATGACGCGATTCACACTGCTAGAAATTTGGAAACGACATGCTGTACTGCTTGGCATTCGCGCCGGAAGATCCAATACGAACAGATGGTCAACACACAGAACAATCGTTGGCTTGCTGTGTCCCCAAAATATGTACTGAGAGTGATAAAAATCAAACATCCAGTCAACATTATGGTGTTTGGAGTGATCACTAGTGATGGCAACGTTATGCCTCCATTCGTCTACCCACATGGCCTCAAATTCCACACGGAGGTCTACATCAAGAGCCTGGAGGAGGTAGCACTGCCCTGGGTCAAGAGGGTACTGCTGGAAGACCCTATGTCTGGTAACAGGACTCTGCACCATTCCACACAAGTAGGAGAACCCAGTCATAGCTGCCAGACAATTTCTGCGACCACATCAACCCCAACATCTGGCCATCTAACTCCCCAGACTGCAACCCACTTTATTATGTGTGGGGCGCAGTTGAGCGAGAGACCAGCAAAACTCCTTGTAACCAAAGATGAACTGAAGGCAAGGATTATGGCAGCATTCACCAACATAAACAAGGAGACCGTCCAGAAGAGTTGATGGAGATTCCGAAATCGACTAGAAGCCGTGGTTAAAGCTAATGATGATTTTATTGAAAAAATTTACTCTTTCGTATTTCAAGATATTTTTATGTAGTTTTGGTAAACATATCTGTTAAAATGAGATGTGTTATTTTCATTTTTGCATAATTTAGACGACTAACATATTCACCGCACCCTGTATATATTGTATGTACAGGGACATACAATATATATATTGGAAACACCTAGCATCATAGCATTATAATTTTGAAATATCTAGAAAACCGTCAAAAGTTTGTTTATTTTTGTTTGTTTTTTATTTATCATTCGTGTTGTTTAATATGTTTTGCTAAACTTATTGTTTCTTTACAGATATCATGAGGAAAAGGTAATTAAAATTCATTAAAATGACAGATCTATCGGACTTTTAAAGAGGTCAAATTGTCGGTACTTGTATGGCAGGCGCTAGTGTAACGAAAACAGCTGAAATGTCTGGTGTATCAAAAGTACTGTTTCGAAAGTAATAACAGCCTTTGAGAAAGAGGGAAAAACCTCCTCGTCGAAACAAAATTCTGGAAGAAAACCAAAACTTTCAGATAGGGACCGTCAGACTCTTACTCGAATTGTGAGAAAGGATCACAAAAGTACAGCTCCCAAAATTACTGCAGAGCTTAATGACCACCTCGAGCACCCAGTTTCCACAAAAACTGTTTGTTGGGAGCTGCACAAAGCCGGATTTCATGAGAGGGCTGCAGTCAGAAAACCATTACTTTCAAAAACAAACGTTGCAAAGCGTTTGGAGTGGAGTAAAAACCTATAGAATTGGTCCCTTGAGCAGTGGAAGAATGTTATTTTCCCGGACGAGTCATCCTTTACCATATGTACGACCATCGACCGAGTATACGTGTGGAGACAGCCAAAAGAAGCATTTGACCCAAACTGCCTTCTTCCAACTGTTAAACATGGAGGAGGATCTGTGATGACCTGGGGGGGGGGCTATATCTTGGAAGTCTGCCGGCCCAATGGTTTCCCTTCTTGGCAAAATTAATAGTCAAGACTATTTAAGCATTTTAACTGGTCAAATTTATCCTATCATTGCGGAACTGTTTCCGGAGCGAAACGCAATCTTTCAGGATGCTAATGCACCAATTCACACAACTAAAGTTGTTACTAAATGGCACGAGGAACATTATAGTGAAGTTGAATCTCTTATCTGGCCACCACAGTCCCCAGATCTCAATATTATTGAACATTTATGGTGCATTTTAGAAAAACAAGTAAGGAGTCGATATCCTCCACCATCATCACTACAAGAACTGGAGACTGTTTTAGCTGAAGAATAGACAAAAATTTATTTGGAAACAATTCAAACTTTGTATGAGTCCATACCTTGTAGAATTCAACCTGTAACTATTGCTAAAGGCGGTCCTACGCCATATTAAAATAATTTTTTTGAAATTTTAAGGTGTTTCCATTATTTTGTCCAGCCCTAGTATGTATGTATGTATGTATGTATGTATGCATGTTTGTATGTGTGTGTGTGTGTGTGTGTGTGTGTGTGTGTGTGTGTGTGTGTGTATGTATGTATGTATGTATGTATGTATGCATGTATGTATATATGTATGTTTCAGAATAAAGCATTAGTTGAGTACAGAATCTAATATGAAATTAAATGTCAAAGGAACAGCGAATTATGCAATGCATTTCATTAACTTAGAGCCACTTCTACTATAAGATGCAGTGCACTCAAAGCTGAGTACTTGTGCATCACCTTATAGCTTCCTCGGAGATTCTAAAATGAAGTGCAAGTTTCATTGGGAAAGTATTTACATATCTGTACCATGTGAGGAGGGAAACTGTAGATTGATGCGTGCGCGCAAGCAGCTTTACATTGGAAATGCGATGGTACTATCTGATGTTGTCAATGGTGCTCAAGACTCTGGTGTCGAGGCTGTCGATCCTCTCTTTGTCGGAGTTTTCGTGAAAGGTACGTTTCTGCTCCATAAAGGAGAACAGACAGGACCGACGCGTTGTTAATGTGGAGCTTTGTCTTCTGGGAGATAGAGCAATGACTCCAAAGTGACTTCCATGAGAGTGCATGACTTCGGTGGCCAGATCACATCTGAGGAGTTAGGTCTCCATTGTTAGTGAGTCCAAGAAGGTGAAGGGTCTGGTCCATCGTCGACTTGCATCAGCTTGGTCTTTGCCCAACTCACATACATGCATGCATAAATTTGGCATGTGATGTCAAGGTTGCGATGGATGAAGCATCGTTGAAAGTTATGGAAGAATGGAAAGTAATGTCATCTGCGTAAGACTAGACATTATTTGGCGAAGTGGCAAGATCATTGTTGTGTAGACTGAAGAAAGTGTGTGGGAGTGGGACAAAACTTAACCTGGATTACACCGGAGTTCATAAAATGAGGGTGAAAAAGACCTATGTTAACACCAACCACGATTGTGAGACCTGATAAGAAATTAGCGATTCAAGAAACGAGAGATGGATAGAGTTTACAGGCGGAAAGTTTCGATTTCAGACATAGCCAAAAGCTTTACTGATGCCGAGAGCGGTTATATTGCTTTCACTACGTCACTCCTCCAAAGCAAGAGCCCACTGGAGGGTAACAAGGAAAGTCGTTGTTAAAGGCTGACTATACTATCCAAAAGATAATGGAAGTGAAATAGGCCGATAGTTAGCAATATCAGAAGTTACCTTTCTTTGGAGTGGAACACTTTAAAGCGTGTTTCCAAATAACAGTTTGGTAGGTATAGGGGCTAGCTCTGGGGTGCAATGTTTGAGGGTAATGGAAGGGACATTGTCAAGACCGGTGGTCTTATGAATTTGAAGTAACTGAAGATACTTTCACACTGGGCATGTATACAAGGCGATGGATTGGATGAGTTAAGACGGGTGAATGTGGAAAAGATTTTGCCAAGTGTAGAACCTAATTTAGTTAGAAAGAAATATAAATACGGAACCCAAAATTTGTTCTATCTCTTTGGTCACTTAGCGCTGAGCCGAAGAGCAACTATTTCTCTTCCTTATGGATTGTCATCGTGCGACAATTCAATTTTCACGCAATCTACTTGTCAGCACAGAGAGGTAGATTCTTTTAATTTTTCTCTTTCCTTTTTCCACCGGTCTTCTAGCAGTCAGCAAAAGATGAAGTTAACTACCTACAGATTGGATATTAATACTGCAAATAATCACTGTACTACATATTGCTGCAATATGTCTTCCTCCTACCAATGTCTACTTTTCAACCCATAGCTTGATGAGCAAAGTGAAACCGGTTCATACTTTAATTATGTTGGAAGAACAAAGTGTTATTTTGTATACAATCGTATAACTTTATTATTATGACTCTAATATACTCCTTAATCCTGTAAAATAAATCTCCTGTGTTTTTTCCTCTTTTCTCTTTCTGTATATCCAACCACGTGTGTTCCTCCACTAAAATATTTCTACATTATATATATATATATATATATATATATATATATATATATATATATCGTCAGTAAATCATAAATCCCAAAAAGAAGCACACTCTAAGTTATAGAGCAGTAAACTATATAGATAAAGATAAATATGACCAGTTTATGGGGTTACCCTGGGTTTCACGTCCATAAAGCGCTTAGGTTTACAGCGTTTCTTCAGACCCTAAATCTGTTGGCCTATGGCCTCTCTAAGGGTCTGAAGAAATACTGTAAAGCTAAGCGTTTTATGGACGTGAAACTCAAGATAAGCCCATAAACCGGCCACATCTATCTATCTATCTATAAATATATATATCAAAATAAAGAACAAGGATATCTAAAGGTAATGCAGTACGATCGTTTCATGCGACTCCATTTAATTGATCAATGTAAACATTACATCAAATATAAAATTTAGAGCAATAATCACTTTATTTTGAAACTGTATGGATAATACAATACTAAATTCTGGTGCCTAAACTTAAGTACCATATTCACCTGAATATATATATATATATATATAATCCGTTCTGTCTATCTGTTTGTGAGCTTATAACTGGAGTATTGTTCACCCGATCGACTAAAATTTTAAACATGGCTACATGACAGAGCTGGTCATTCCGTAATCTAAAAGCATTTTCAAAATAGTTAGTTTCAAGGTGAGAATCGCTATTTTTGTAATCTTTTTGTCCTGTTTGTTCCGCCATAAAAATCAATCAGTTGCTAAGACAACCGGTACACACGCACGTCCATTTCATATAGACGTATATACATCTTTCACTTTCTTTCTCTGTTCTTTTCGCTTATCTTCAATCAAGTATCGTAAAAATGTTATACTATTACGTCACATTTTCAATGTGTGTGTACCTTCACTCACTCACTCCATCTCACTTTCCCTCTCACATACACACGCGCTAGCACGCACACACGCGCGCGCACACACACACACACACGTCCATTTCATATAGACGAACATACACCTTTCACTTTCTTTCTCTTCTTTTGAAAGTTTGAAAGAAGTCTGTCCTCAACCGGCACACACGCACGCACACACATACGTCCGTTTCATATAGACGTATATACATCATTCACTTTCTTTCTCTGTTCTTTTCGCTTATCTTCAATCAGCTATCGTAAAAATTTTATACTATTACGTCACATTTTCTATAGATGTGTGTACCTTCACTCACTCTATCTCTCTTTCCCACCCTCTTTCTCTCTCACATACACACGTGCAAGCACGCACTAACCAAACATCTCCACAACACATTCCAAGTTAACTCTCTTCACCTATACAAACCGTCCAACGGACGGGGTGTCGTTTGCTAGTATATATATA
>NC_068982.1:66544851-66548643 GCF_001194135.2 Octopus bimaculoides | reverse complement strand
ACTACTTAAAAACTTCCTTATTAAAATATTGCGTAATGAAATCGGTTCATTCTTTTTGAATAACCCTGAAATATTCAAATGCTTTCACACTAAAAGATTTTTTTCTATATTGTCTCTATTTGTCATTAAATAAAAAAAAATTACAATGATTTCGATTTCACAGATTTTCTTGCTTATTTCTCTGTTTCTGTATTAAAGAAATATTTTCAAATTATTTCACTCTAACAGAATTTTTTTTTTCTTTAGCTTGTATTAAATAATTTTGAAATTTTACTTTTGTTTTTCTCATAACCCGTTAAAATAATTGCTTTATGTTTTTAACTTATGTCTCTACTTTTATGTTCTGGGTGAGTAGACATGTATAAATTTATATGTATACAGAGATATTTTAAGAGTGTCCCGTATATCTAATTTTCTAATCTGGCAACCCTAAATTAAACCCCTCAAAGCGATGCCCCAGCATGGCCGCAATTCAGTGGTTTCCGTGTTAGTTGTACGCTGAAATAGGAAACTACCAACGGACTTTCTTTAACCGGAAGTTTTGTTCTGCTAAAGTTTCATTCTGAACAACACTATGCAGATTTATTACTTGTTAGAAGAGAGAGAGAGAAGAGCGAAGTGAAAATAAAGTAGGACATTGCTGAAGGTGAATTGGAAGTCGCTAGTAGTGGATTTTTTAAATTCATTATCTAAAATTGGTAAAAGGTGATAAAAAGAAATCAAGACTAGTGGTAGAAGTGAATATCACTGTTTTATCTAGCAACAATTGTAAGTAAATAAGTTCAATATAATTATTGTCTCTTATCAACATCATTTCATCGCAACCCTGTCAGTTATTTCCCCCTATCTAAAACAATCAGAAACCGAGTAATAGACAAACATCACTTCTTGATAGTGCAGGTCCAACATTTCATTAAAATTTTTATCTTACTCATTTTTCTCTTACTAATAATAACGCACAACATTCTCTTCAAATTAGGTTAGTTTTGTTTTGCATCTCCATCGCCTTCATTGCAATGTAATGCTAAAGGGAAATAACCAAAGTAAAAGCTGACCGATCGAATGATGCTACCCACCTAGAAAAGACGTAAGATTTCATTCAATGTATGATCGAAGTTTTTGACAGAAGCGAATCTTTCGACCAATTCATTTCTCATTCTGACATTTTTATTATGTCAGTCACCAGTGATGGGACATGCAAAGTTCTACTTTTGCAATTTAATATTTTAATCATGGAACTTATGTAATACAGTTGTTACCAAAACAAACATTGATATCTTACACACGTCGAAAACACCGGCTTTATAGCATGATATTGTATTATGTTCATGCTTTTCAGCAACGAAAATGAAATAGAAAAAACAAATCAAGATGTAAACTTGGCATATTTTCTCTTAATTCCGATTGTAGAAGCGATCTTTGGTTTTACGAAGATATTTCTGAGGTACCTAAAATCAAAAGCTTGTTTTAGAATAAATGGTAAATGGAGAAATTCGGGATGTATAAAAAATAAATATGGTTTACTTGAAATAACGAAACAAAAACAAAACATTGTTTTACTTTTTACTTGTTCCAGTCATTAGACTGCGGCCATACTGGGGTACCACCTTGAAATTTTTTTAGTCGAATGAATTGACCCCAGTACTCGTTTTTTTAAACCTGGTACATATTCTATTGTTTATTTTTTGCCGAACCGCTAAGTTACGGGGACAAACACACACCAGCACCGGTTGCCAAACGGTGATGGGAGACAAACAAACACAAAGATACACACACGCTCAGGGTTTCTTTCAGTTTCCGTCTACCAAATCCACTCATAAGGCTTTAGTCAGCCCAAGGATATAGTAGGAGATACTTACCCAAGGTGTCACACAGTAGGATTGAACTCTGAGCCATATGGTTGGAAAGTAAGCTTCTTATCACACTGCTATGCCTGCGCCTAATTTAAGATGTTTGCAACACCTTAACTTAAGTAGTTTGACGCTACTTAACTTCAGGGATCGAACGAGAACCGGTGTTTTCAACGTGATATGGCCGTAGAGTAAACTTTCATTACAACATATATTGCAGGGAGTGAAAAAACATTTTTGTCCATACTTTGATTTTGATATGTAATGATGTAAAGGATACTTTAATTTTAAAAGTGTATTAAGAGAAAAAAGTCGAAAATCTTTTAGGTACTTGGAAGTATTTTATTTAAAAACATTAATTATAATGTGTAATGTTGTACGAGAATCGGCAGAAATTTTGAAAAGATCGATGAGTAAACAATATTGTTTTCAAAGATACAGAAATAATTTTTTTTTTTAATTCTCAAACGCGTGATAATGCTAATAAATAGCGTGATCAAGGATAAATTATCCAGGTACTACTAAAGCAGCGCGGACCCGAACGCGCAGTGGCGCGTCCGCGCTAGCTAGTCGTGAGTGGTCGATCCTAACCCTAACCCTAACCCTAAACACGTATTCATTTGCACACGCGGGTTAGGGATAGGGTTAGGGTTAGGGACAGGGTTAGGGTTAGGGTTAGGGATAGGGTTAGGGTTAGGATCGACCACTCAAGACTAGCTAGCTCGGACGCGCGACTGCGCGTTCGGGTCCGCGCTGCTTTAGTAGTACCAATTATCCATACATTGCAAAAAAATAGGTTACCGGCCAGAAGGAAACCATGATGTTTTTAAAATATTACCCGCTTTTCTTTGTTGAAATTACGCTACAATTCACTCTATTTACCGCATAAGTCTGTAATTTATTGTTTTTTTTTTATATGTAGTTAACACGCGGAATTGAAATCGAAGTAGAGTAAAAATGTAACAATTATTTTCATAAAATCATGTTGACTTAATCGGCTAAAATATATTTTAGAGGTGTAAAATTAATAGGAAAAGGATCGATATTTTGCAGTATATAGAGGGAATTTAATAAGTTCAAATCCGTCTCAAGTTGACGAGTCAAATTCTTTACGACATAATGTACTAAGTTAATAGAGAATAAATATATATATCTGCTTAGTATATCACACCATGTTAATGTTGACAAACATCAACAGTTAGTGTAGAATTATCTCCCCTACATTAATCACAAATTTTAATTTTTTGCATTTTCGTTTTAAAAAAACAAGAAAAATTGCACCTGAGTGTCGTGTTCATTTGACTTGATCTTTTCTTTTACTTGTTTCAATCATTAGACTGCAGCCTTTCTGGGGCACTTTGAAGGGTTTAGTCGAATAAAATCGACTTCAGTATTTTTTTTAAAGTCTGGCACTTATTCTATCGGCTCTTTTTGCCCAACCGCCAGGTAACTGGGAGGTAAACAAACCAGCACAGGTTAAGCAGCGGTATGGGTCAAACACAAACATAAGGACGCGCATATATATTTATGATAGATCGCTAGCCACTATACCTTTTTCTATTTTCTCTCCCTAATTATTTCTGTATTTCTTTCTGTCGAAGAGCGTAGGCTCGAAACGTAAAAGACTTTCTCACTTCTCGAGCGTTAAACTAATACATCTGTTTGTTGTTTACACACCCGTCTTCGTCTTTTTTTTTTTCTTTTTTGTAAATTCTCACTATATTATGATTGACCGTTGACTGAACACTATTCAATTTTTTTTCTCCGTGTTTTTCTCCTTGTCTCCGTATTCTTTCTGTTGAAGAGCGTAGCTCGAAACGTCAAAGACTTTCCGTATTCCCGAGCGTCATACTAATATATACTTTTGTTATTTACACCACCTGTCCTCGTCTGTTGTTATTTTTTGTATAATCTCCCATATATATATATATATATATATATA
>NC_068982.1:66531577-66541764 GCF_001194135.2 Octopus bimaculoides | reverse complement strand
AATTTGAACTCAGAAGGTAAAGACAGACGAAATACCGCTAAGCATTTTTCCTGGTGGGCTAACGTTTCTGCCAGCTCACTGCCTTAATATACAGCTTCTGTCTACCAAGTCCACTCACAAGACTTTGGTTGGCCTCAAGCTATAGTAGAAGACCCCTATACCAAGGTGCCATGCAGTGGGTCAGAATCCACAACCGTGTGGTTAGGGAAGGAAAATCTTTACCGCACAGCCTGCAACTTCATGTATTTGTCTGTTCCAATGATTCATTAATTACTCATGAACAATCTCTGTCTCTACCAAGGTTCACTTTGATTGAAGAACCCAGTGGGTTCAAACTTGAGAACCATGTGACTAAAGAGTTAACTTCTTACTCATACAACCATCCTAATTAATGCTCCACTTCAACAAAATGGAGCATTTTAGCACGATACACATGAGCAATAAATCTTCCTCTGGATTGAAAACAAACCTCTATCATAATTTAAGTTGCATCAATCTCTCTCTCTCTCTCTCTCTGAATATAAGCCAATGGAGAGAGAACCTCTACTTTGTTGCTCAACTCCTGGGAATTGAAATTTTTTAACAGCTGGGTGCACCTGTTGCTGATTCTTGTCTATTTTCAAGTATGGGGTCCACTTATTCCACACATCTTTGAAGTCCGATTTTTTTTTTGAGAAATGTAAATGTAACACACACGTACATGCATACATAAAGACTACCATGTGTGTGTGTGTTTGTATGTCAATGTGTATGTATGTATGTATGTATATCACATTTGTACACCATACAATTCACAACTGACTCTCTATCAGGGAGAAGTTGATAAAACTTTATTAATAACAAGTTAATAGCAGAACTTTATTAAATAAATCCGACATAAATTTTAACAGGACAGGTTTGTTGAAATACAAAATTATTTTCATCTTTTATCCCTTTCGTTTTTCATATTTATTTTTGTTATAAAACCTCATAGCACATTCAGCTGTTACTGTTTTTACAGAGTTACTTCCCCTTAACTGTTTTGCGCTTCTCTATCCTTTAACTGTCAGCTTAGATAATTTTCATTAAATCTTTTGTGTTGATTGACCTGTTATTGACTGTATCGACTCTTATAGATTAGAATGATTATCGCACTTTGTCATTTGGGAAAGTTACCCTGTCTTATACATTTTCGAATTTTTTTTTTATTTATGTGCACTGAAATTCCGATGCAATCGTAATATACGCCATCTGAAAGCTAAAGTTATGAGGAAACACAGTCGAAGGAGATGCACACACGTGTAGATATGTCACACAAAAAGACATTACTGGAAGAGAAATCCAGATGGTTAACGGCCCGGAAAGGAAGAAATATCGATAGTGGTTAATGCAGGTCGAAGCTAGGGGAAATAATATGGGAGACAATAGGAGGAGGGACGAGCTAGTTGGGGAGGGGGGCGAACACAGATGGTACAAGACGAAGAAGTTTCAAGAAGTAGGTGTCGCTCTTATAACAGTAGAAAAGATAAGCCAACAAAAAAACACCATACTCCTTAACAAAGAACAGATAATATTCAACTTAACGACTAATGCAATACTGGTTTCAAATTTTAACACAAGGCCAACAATTTCGGAGGTGGGACTAGACGATTAACAACGTCCCCGGGGTTCAACAGGTATATATTTTATCAAACCAGCGGAATTTGAACTCAGAACATAAAAACGGAAGATATGCTAAGTATTTTGCCCATATGCTAACGATTCTGTCAGCTCACCACTTTAATGACTAAAGCAATATTAAAATTGATAAAAATACATGATGTTGGGTTTATATTACAATATAATGTTGTTGGGTTTATTACAGTATTACAACATTATTACAATATTACAACATTTTATTATTATATAATGTTGTTGGTTTTATAAACCCAATACATAATGTTGGGTTTAAAAAGCACTCAATACATGATGTTGAGTTTTAAAAGTACTCAATACATGATGTTGGGAATGAGTTGATGATTTACATCACTGTTACTTGAAGTTTTGCATTTAATCAGGGGCCATAACTATCTTCTTATCACCAAACAATAAGCTTGTCCTTTTCTTTAATGGCATGTAAACTTTAGAGATTCCTTGGCTCTTGAGATGATCTCCCTTCTCAAGTGGGGCTGGTATTAATTGCCATTTAATAATCATGACACATCTTCTAGTGGCATAAATCAAGGATTTATGTTGTATGGTATTTGATAGACCTTTATTTGTCTGTGTTATTTCTCTTAGCTCAGTTGTTTAGATTATGCAATATACAGTACCTGGCCTTAAATACATTATTTGTGGAAGAAAATAGATATACATGATATGGCTGTAATAATAATCCTTTCTACTATAAGCACAAGGCCTGAAATTTTGGGAGAGGGAGAGCCAGTCAATTAAATCGACCCCAATATGCAACTGGTACTTAATTTATCAACCACAAAAGAATGAAAGGCAAAGTCGACCTTGGCAGAATTTAAACTCAGAACGTAGTGACAGGTGAAATAACACTAAGCATTTCGTTCAGCATGCTAAGGATTCTACCAGCTCACTGCCTCAATAATAACAATAGTAATAATCCTTTCTACTAAAGGCACAAGACCTGAAATTGTGTGAGAGGGGACTAGTCAATTACATCAACTCCAATGTTTCACTGGTACTTAATTCATCAACCCTGAAAAAATGAAAGGCAAAGTTGACACTGGCAGAATTTGAACTCAGAACGTTAAGATGGATGAAATGCCACAAAGCAATTTTCCTGATGTGCTAACAATTCTGCCAGCTTACCACCTTAATAATAATAATGATAATGATAATAATGATAATGATTTCTTTTATTTGCCAATAGGGCAAAAAATATATATATGCCAAAGTATAGAAAATATACACAGTATACAATAAAACAGAGAAGGGAAGCATAGGTAGTATACAATAGTAAAAATAAAATAAAATAAAAATAATAAAGTGGCCCTCCTGACATAGGAGGACCTCTGGGAATAATCGAGGAACCCCACCATTTAAGATTTCCCTGAACACCAAGGTCTATACTTAGAGTGGTACCATCCACTCTTGCCATTTTTGCACCCACCTTTCAATAAATTTACTTGAAGACAGCACCTTCCTCTCCAACCTCACTTTCCTTTTCAAGTGAAACTTGAAAAAATTGATGAAGGCTCTACCAAAAAGGAAAGTCTCTGTCCTCATGCCTTTCAGCCTCGTCCACCAGATAACCTCTTTCACCATCATCACCAGGCAAAAGAAAACTGTTTTACCTGTCTGGTTATAGGAAATTGGTGAGTCAATCTTCACTATAGACTCAGCCAACAGATGGATCCATCCCACATATGACAGGAGCTGTTCAACATAACTCCACAGGTCAGCAATGCCCAGACACGGAATGAGTGCCTGCAGAACAGTTTCATCACTCTGTACACACCTCAGACAAGCCTGTCTGACAGCACATTAGTGCCTTTAGAGTTTATCTCAAACTGGAAGTGCCCCTCAGTAGCACAGCCATGTCAATGACATCTAGAAATTATCCATGGTGGTACCTGACTGGAAAGTCCTCTGAAACAGACTAGCCAATTCATTTTTGTCAACGCCCACAGTCTTTCCAAGTAATTGTCGCACTTCCCATCACTAATCCTCTATATATTGCTAATGTGGAACTTCCACCAAGCCCATTGCCCAACCGGTAGAGGGCTGTGAGTGTCTGATGACATTCTAGGTGCCAGGTGCCTAATCTCAGTCTTTTCTTCACCCAGAACTGCAGCTCCATCAAGGAGATCAGTTGCAGAAAGACATGCTTCACAAATAGAGCCCACACATGCTCCATAAATTATTGCAGACGTTACAACCTGAATGTGGGTTTCCATACTGGAAACCATGGCAGGCCTAAGCTGCTATGCAGAGGTTGCTAGCTGCCAGTCCCAACAGATGACAATGCATCTCTAAAAGAAACTAAGAAACTCTCAAAATACAAAGATCTCGAAATAGAGATGACCCATATGTGGAGCCTAAGAGCAGAAATAATCCCTATAATAATAGGAACATTAGGTATGGCTAAAAAACATACAGACAAATACATAGTAAATAAACCACAGCACATACCCAAGGCACACAGAGCTGTGCTCAGTAGTGCAGTGATAGAACATGATAAAAAGTGGACTACAGAATAATAATAATAATAATAATAATAATAATAATAATAATAATAATACCAAGGCCTGAAGTTTTAGGGGAGTGTGGTTGTCAATTTCATAAACCCCAGTACTTGACTGGTACTTATTTTATCATCTCTTAAAGATGAGAGGCAAAGTCAGTGTTGGCAGAATCCATAATAATATTGGTTTCAAATTTTGACACAAGGCCAGCAATTACAGGGAAGTGGTAAATCAATTACATCACTCCCAGTGCTCAAGTGGTACTTATTTAACTGACCCCAAAAGAATGAAAGGCAAAATCAACCTCAGCAGAATTTGAACTCGAAACATAAAGATAGACAAAATGCCACTAAGCACTTTGTTCAGTGTGCTAACAATTCTGCCAACTCATTACCTTAGAATCTGTAATAATATTGATAATAATAATAGCAATAATAACTGTTTGTTATATAAACACAAACCTTGAGATGTTTGACTCTGGATTAAGGATAAAAGGTAAAAGACAATGTTGACTCTGACTGGATTTGAACTCAGAATACAGAGAGAGACAGACAGACAGAGATATGAAACTAACTACTGTAAAACGGTTTGATACTTTATATGGTTTATTTTTACATAAATATTTTTCAGTAAATTAGAAAAAAATAGAATTGTAGACCATATTTTTATGGTAGTGAATTGAGAGGATTGTTGGCATATTGAACAAAATGTCTTTTGGTATTGGATCTAACTCTATATATTGAGTTCAAATATTGCCAAGGTCAACTTTGCCTTTTATCTGACCAGGGTCAATGAAGTTAAGTATCAGTCTACTCATGAAAAAGATAGAATTAACTAGCCCCTCCCTACAATGATTGACTATAATTAACTAGCATCGAAAAGCAGGTACTAAAATGAAGATGATGATGTTCCTTGAATTTGTATATTTTTAGTATTCTGATCCTAATTTCTCCTTCTTGAAACTATTAGCAAAAACTTCATTAAGTAATCAGAAGATTCTATTCCCACCTGGATTTCTATCTTCTGATTACACAAGTAAATGAGGGAGCCCCTGGAGCATTTTCAATTAACATGCTAGAAAAAGGAGCTAAATCTTCTTCTGTTTTCACCATCCTGTTAAAGAGAAAATGTAAGACTCATTGAATAATGAAGTTCTGGAAACAGTGTCTGGAAAAGAATGATGTGTTGGTCATAACTGGAACATTTTCCATTATAGGTCTGCTTAATCACAGGATTAACTGCAGAGCTAAACAACTCTTGATAGTTGGTCAATAATTTCAAAATCATGCAGTACTTTTATAAAGGGACACTGAAAGCTTGTGATTAGACATTAAAGATAATACTCTTTAGTATTAATAATTTTTGCAAAGGATATTTCATTTGATATTCTTTTAGTTGATATAGGATTCCATCCATCTATTCATCCATCCATCTTCTCCACCACTCAACTATTCCCAAGAGGGTTGTGAAGGCAGAGTTCTCAGACCCCACCTCCCCTGGGACCTCTGCTAGTTAGCTCATCTGAAAGAATTTGTCTTGCAGCCTTTACCTGCAACATTCTAATCACATGTCCATAGTTCCCTGATTTCTGAGCTATGCACCCTGTCAAGTAATGTTACTCCAGAGATCCTTAGGAGGGACCCTATTTCAGCCACTTGTATTCATGATCTTACTCTTTCAGTCATTACCCAACATTCATGACCATAGGTCAGGATAAGCTTCAAAATTGAATTGAAGAAAGCAAGTTTGTTTGTTTGTTTGTTTCTCCCACACACTTTTATGATCAACTGCTAAGCTGATACATTATTGTGATAAAGCACCAGCAATTCTTGTATCCAGTTCAATCTCCAACCTCCCATCACTCATGAATACAGCCCTGAGATACTTGAACTTCTTACATAGTATATTTTATCGTTTATCTTCTACTTGTTTCACTCATTGGACTGCAGTAATGCTAGTGCACTGCCTTGAACAATTTAGATGAACAAAGCAATTCCAGTCCTTATTTTCTTTTTAACCTGGTACTTATTCTCATAGTCTTTTTTGCTGAACTGTTAATTTACTGGGATGTAAACAAACCAACACTACTTATCAAGCAGTGGTGGGGGACAAACACAAACACAAACACACACACACACACATATATATATGATGGGCTTCTTTCAGTTCTCATCTTACCATCTGCCAAATCCACTCACAAGGTTTGGGCCAGCCTGGAGCTACCGTAAAAGTACCTCAAGGTACCACACAGTGGGACTGAACCCAGGACCATGAGGTTGGAAAGCAAATTTCTTACCACACAGCCACACCTGTGCCTTAGATATAATCTATTTTTGTAAGGTTACAGAATAGGGAATATTACTGGAATGACTTATAACTGATGCTTAATTTATCAACTATGAAGCATTTAGCCTAATGGGTAGGGTATCAGCTCATGATCATAAGGTTATGGGTTCAATCCCTAGGCCAGCAGTGTGTTGTGTCTTTTAACAAGGCACTTCATTTTACTTTGTTCTAATTGACAAAGCTGCAAATGTCTATCAGTCTGGTGCTGGTGCAGCTCTATCTTCCTTAAGCAGTTACTTCCTGGATGTACCATTAGGTCAAAGATGAGGATGCTGAGAGAATGTCTATATCTCCTTGTGACTACAATAGTCACCTTAAAACAATTAGCAAAAGCATGATACATGCTACCAAGCCATACTTACTTGTCAGTGACAACTGTACTGTGCTAGTTTATCACGAGTGTCTTTAGCAGAGTCTACTCTGCTGAAAGTGAAGGTGTCTGACATACTGGTTAGTGTGTTGGATCCAGAGTCATTAAGTTGTACATCAGAGTTGTGAGTCAGTGTCTCAGGCTATGCTTTGTTCTAGAGCAAGGTATTTCATTCCACATTGTTCCAGTATATTCAACTGAAAGTGAGCATTCGGTGCTTGAGGGTTAAGCCTGTGACAGACTAGTATCCTGTTCAAGGGAGAAGTCTTGTACTGTCGGCTCAATCACCTTAAAGTTTCCAGTAAGCCCTGACCTCATGTGTCACAAGGTTTAAGGTTGTCTCACTCTTTGGGGAACATCCAGATCAGATTCTGTTCAAAGAATAAGTGCATCCTTTCCTAGCCAGAGGTTCTGAAATTGGACATGAGCACTGACTGTCTCTTCCTGCTCTGATAAACACTTTAAAAAAAAATCATTGGATACCCTTGTTATTACATTTAGACATGTTCCTAGGTTTGGTTAAACCTCAGAAATACACAGAAAGTTGATTGTAGAACGAACTGACAGTAAAATAGGGAACACAGACACAAAAATTAGGGCTAACTGTTTACTGACTATTATTTTAGATGTTCCAAGTCCACTCACAAATATATATGATGTCCCATCATTTGCAGTCACTCAACTGCTCTTCTTCTCTGTCTTTTTTTTTTTCTACAATAACCAGTATTGTTACTAGTGAAGTGAAGCAACAGTTATTTATTTGTTTCTTCTGTGTTGGTACCCATAATATATAACACAAGGCCATGTGCATTTAAAATAATTTATGTGAATTTGTGCATTCTCACAAACGCACATAAAAAAAGATTGCTCAATTTAATCGTGTAGTTATCTCCCTTACACTATCATGCACATCAACTGTTCACTTTACTAAAAGAGGTTAAAATATGAAATATAATTTAAAGAAGCCTGTCTTCCAAGATATGGCTCACCTCTACCTTATAGATCTTATCTTGCTAGATATAGTAGTCTAATATCTTAGATTTAGATACACTCCATCTGTAGTCGAGTTATAATAAAAACAATTTAACACTAAACAGAAGAATTACTCAATACTTTTGTAGAGTACATATTTATTATTTTTTTACAAGAATAGTGTTGACAGTGACTACGAAGTTTCGAACTACTTGCCTTCGTCGGACTATCGGACAAAAGCTAGCAGGCTAAAACTTCGATGTTACTGTCACCCCTCTTCATAACAAAATAACACACACACACACACACACACACACACACACACACATATTGGAAATAACACAACTCTTGTTACTTGGAATATCATCGATAGTGGCTTACCAAGACTAAACACTGAACTTGTCTCTATATGTTTATGTCAACATTTTAGGGATTGGCTTAACTGGGGGTAATGGGCATGTTTAAGTCACCCAGTCACAATGTCGTACAGTGCTTAGTCGCTTATTGTTATATTTCGAGTTCAAATTGCATCACTGTTGGCTTCAGTAGCAGCAATATGGTAGTGTTGATTCTTATTTTTATTGCCCACAAGGGGCTAAACATAGAGGGGACAAACGGATTAAGTCAATTACATCGACCCCAGTGCGTAACTGGTACTTATTTAATCGACTCCGAATGGATGAAAGGCTAAGTCGACCTCGGCGGAATTTGAACTCAGAACGTAGCAGCAGACGAAATACCGCTAAGCATTTCGCCCGACGTGCTAACGTTTCTGCCAGCTCGCCGCCTTATGGTAGTGTTGATTCGATGATCAATGAATAACCCTTTTCTTGGCTTAAATACCTAACCAAAAGAACTCAGTGATTGTTTCTTTTCGATGTCGCTATCCAGTTTCAATTCTTGAATGCAACATATTTATCCTATGTCGTTGATGTTATCAAGAAATGTGTGAATGTCGTGTTATCTTCTTTTGTATCGTTTATAAATCTGATCATTTATAGTAACTTTATAATTTAGATACATTCCTTTTCGTTGTGAGTTCGATTTCCATCGAAGTAGATATTGCCTTTCATCCATAAAATACCAGCCAAGTACTTGAGTCGATGTAAACGACTAAGCCTATTCCACTACCACTACCGCAACCAGAAAATTCTGGACTTCTTCCTTTAGTTGGAGGCCCTTATTATCAATGATTAAGATGGTTAAGGCGGTGAGCTTGCAGAATCGTTAGCACGCCGGGCAAAATGCTTAGCGGAATTTTGTCCGTCTTTACGTTCTGATTTCAATTTCTGCCGAGGTCGACTTGGCCATTCATCCTTTAGGAGTCGATAAAATAAGTGCTAGTTGAGTACTGGGATCGATGTAATCGACTTCAATCCCCCACCACCACTTCCCGCTCCGACATTGCTGGTCTTGTGCTGAAATTTGAAACCAATGATTTAGCCGGTGAGCTGACAGAATTAGCACACCGGACAAAATGCTTAGCGACATTTTTCCGGCTTTATGTTATGAATTCAAATTCTGCCGAGGTTGATTGCACCTTTCATCTTTCGGGGTCGATAAAATAAATTCCAGTCAATGAAATCTTCTAGCCCCCTCCTCCAAAATTTCAAGCCTTCTGTCTTACAGTAGAAAGAAACTATTAATAATTATTACAGTCGTTCAGAAACTTTTATTTAGCAGTGAGGGTTTCTTTTTTTCTTACTTAAAGCAGTTGCTTATGTATATTTTTATGACTTAATAACTTAAGGGCAAGAGAGGTGCAATGCCCACCACGTTTATCAGTATCTTCGTGACTGATGATTGAAAAAGAGGAGAAAAACCCTGAGTCATCGGTTGCTGCAGTGGGAAATAGCACGTCAAGATAACGAGCTAATCTCAGACCAGGCTCGAGTACTTGCAACAGAGTGGGCTCTGCTAAAGATACCAAAGGGCCAGGAGGTACAGTGGGGTGGCCCTTGAGGGACCTTTATGATTTGACGGGCAACATTTTTTTATGTAGTGTTTTTGGTACCGAAACACTTTCAAACTTCGTATACTTGTATATTTTGTGGTATAGAACAGATAAAAAATTTTGTATTCGAAGTTATTTCACGTTAAAAATTGTCTTATTTCGATAATTTCAACTAATCACTGACGTCTATTCAGTTGAATACAGTTACTGCTGTGACGGTGTATATGGTATTAATCCCCGTTAGTTCTGACATTTCCGATTAACTAGACTGTTCGTAAACAAAGGGGAAAAAGCCATCAAAATACTTGAATATTGCCTGCACTTGTTATTGGAGCTGGCAGAATTATTAATGCACCTCCACCAAGTGCTT
>NC_068982.1:66521724-66530978 GCF_001194135.2 Octopus bimaculoides | reverse complement strand
CCACACATCTCCTGCCCCCAGCCTATACAAGCTTATACGTTCTGGGTTAAAATCCTGTCGAAGTCAACTTTGCTTTCGTCCTTCTGGGGTCGATAAAACAAAGTACTAGTCAAATTCAAGAGTCGATTGACAAAACCCTTTCTCTAAAATCTACTGGTCTTGTGCCAAAATCACAAAATGCCATGTGATATTTTTCTAGCTCTTTACGTTCTAAGATCAAATTCCGCCGAGGTCAGCTTTGCCTTTCATCCCACCGGGATCAGCTTTGCCTTTCATCCCACCGGGATCGATAATATAAAAATACTGTTCAAGTATTGAGTTCTATGGTATTGACAAACCTCTTTCAAACTCTGGTCTTGTACCTAAATTAGAAGCAAATATTATTTAACACATAAAGCGCGACGGGCCACGATCGTAGCCGCCAGGCACAGGTCGATAGACCACGATCATGGCCCAGATAGATGTATTTAATTTATGGACGTTTGTTAGGGTCTAATGTTACTCAAACGCTCCGATATCCACCAGAATGCAAGAGGACTAATAGCTCAACTAATGAATTTTCAGACGATGTAAAACTTGCCACCATTATATACAAAGAAGATATTTTAACTATTTTTTTGGTTTTTATGTGTGCATGGTAGTCTCATTTTCATAAAATATGCTCAGCAGCCCATGCTATGTGAGTGAAAAATCCCAGCGCTCTATGGGTTAAGCGACGAACGTCGAACAAAATGCCTTGGGGTATTTCTTCCAGGCCTTTACATTCTGAATTCAAATCTCGCCGATGTCAAGTTTAGCTTTCATTCTTTCGGAGGCGATCGAATAAACTACCTGTTAAATACATGATATCGATGGTAATGATGAAATTCTTTTCCCCTCCAAATTACTATCCTTATGCCTAAATCAGAAACTGTTATTATTTATTCATCGGAACATATCACTTTACTTGATTTAGCTTTTGAGAAAATATCTCCTTTATATCTTTTTCTCTGTACGAACGAGTGGTACCGAGAGTTCTCAGATAACATCAACTAGTTATATGGAATATCGTGTCAATTGTATATTATCTATATGAATGTTTAATTGTATTAATTCTGGACTTTCTTTTTCTTTTCCGATTGCAGATGTCTTTGTATAAACTGGTAACGTTCGACGCTACAAATACATTGATTCGTGTGATGGGCAGTGTCGGATTACAATATGGCCGTGTTGCAAACCAACACGGCATATATGCCAATACAGATGAAGTTAACAAAGCATTCAAAACCGCATGGAAACAGATGAATAAAGATTATCCTAACTATGGCGTCAACCAGGGCCTAACTTCTCAGAAATGGTGGACTGATGTTATGAAAAGTAGCTTACTGTCAGTGTGTGATAAGCAGAGTATTGATCCAGACGTGTTGTCTAAAGTTGCTAATGATCTCTACACATTTTTTGCTTCGAACCGAGGATGGGAAGTGATTCCAGGTTCTGAAGAAGGCCTGGCACTCTTGAAAGATAAAGGTTTGCAGCTTGGCATAGTTTCCAATTTCGACAATCGCCTTCCGAATATTCTAACTGATCTTGGTATAGCAAATTATTTTAACTTTATTCTTTGTTCTTCGGTAGAAAAAGTAGCTAAACCCGACGCTGACATTTTTAAAAAAGCTTTACATCTTGGTAATACGAAAGCTGAGGAAACTATTCATGTAGGTGACGATCTTACAAACGATTACCTAGGGGCTAAAAATGCTGGGCTCAGACCAATCTTTTTCCAGAACAATCCAGACATTCCACTACCTGATGAGGTTTCTGAAGATTCAGTCATTTCTAATATGCAAGATATCATTAAATTGCTGTAAATAATCAAGGCCTGCCTTGATTGAGCAGACCTATAATCACAGTTCCAACCATGACCGTCCCGTCTTTTTTAGAATGCATCTACTACAACTGCATTATCCAACAAGTCCTTCCCTTAGTTAAGACTGTACAGTGTCATTTGAGAGAAATTAAGCTGTCTTTTCTGAGAAGTCAAGCGACCACGTAGAAGCACTCTAATATTCTGGGGTAGTTGTAGTAGGGATATATTTCGTTGTAGTAGTGTTCTGGAGTGTCGGTCGAAAACAGTTGTTCTCAACCGAGGTCCATATAACCCTTGGGATTTCATGTAAGATTTCGTTGTTAAAATTTATGTGCAATAAATTGCTTATACTGCTACTATACATAAAATATTCTAACAACCTATTTCTTTATATATACAATTCATAATAATATTTAATCATAAAAATATAGCATTGTTTAAACATTAATTGGCTATGGGAATTCATCCGAGTAAATGTATGTGTGTGTATTTGTGTCTATGTTTGTCCAAACCACCACCGCTTGACAACCGGTGCTGGTGTGTTTACGTCCCCGTAACCAAGCGGTTCGGCAAAAGAAACCGATAGAACAAATACCATGCTTTTTAAAAATAAGTACTGGGATTGATGCATTCGACTAAAAACTTGCCAAGGCGGTACCCCAGCATAGCTGCAGCCTAATGACTGAAACAAATAAAAGCTAGAATAAAGTGTTATACCAATACATTATCGTTACTTAAGGCGGTGAGCTGGCAGAATCGTTTTGCACGCTGGGCAAAATGCTTAGCGGCATTTCGTCCATCTTTACGTTCTGATTTCAAATGCCGCCGAGGTTGATCTTGCCTTTCATCCTTTCGGGGTCGGTAAAATAAGTACCAGTTAAACACTTGGTCGATGTAATTGATTTATCCCCGCCCCCGAAATTGCTGGTTTTGTGCCAAAATTTGAAATCAATATATCATCGTTACTTTGTTGGCTGACATTGCCTAAGTAGGACTTGAACCTAGCAGTGATATCTTGATTGTTGTGTAACAATAAATCTAATCCTCAATGTAAAATTCGGAATTCGAGAAAATAGTTGCTGGTGAGTCCATAAAGGGAATTCAAAAAAGAGTTTGGTAAGTTTAGTTGCCGTCAGGAGTGACGAATCTAATGGTGCGATCCTTTACCTTTCATCTGACTAAGAAGATAAAGCGTTGTTGTAATTTGTGTTGTTGACAATAAAATGATCTTATAATCATCATCACCATCATCATTATTTACTGTCCATGTTTTAAACAGTCCTGTTAAGTGTTCTTGGAAGGAAGAACACTTAGAAATTATCCGAATACATACAATTCATGAGAAGATCAATATTTGATAATAATAATAATAATAAAAACTTGCACTGTTTCAGATGCAAAACTTTCAATGTCACTCATATTACAATCCATTCACGTGCGTAAATCTGAAACGCAAAGAAACTTGCGTTTGACTTGGCATGTATAGACAAAGTGAAGGGAAAGTAAGTCACGTCTTCAGTGTATAGATTCATAAATTTCATTTTTTCAATGGTTGAGATAACAAAAAATTCCTTAAAATGCATTGATTTTACTAAACAGAACCGGTGTTAATCACGATTCTGTTCAGATTCCCAACTCTGGACGGAATATTTTAAAATTCCAAAAATAGGAATAGTAATTTTTTTATAAAATTGAGTCGAGAGCCAGACTATACATGGCTCCGTAGATCGCAAGTTTGACACGACTGCTGCAGTACCTCTCAAGTTGGTGAAATTGATGTGGCTAATATCCAAACTGAATATATTCAGGAAAAACGTAGGCGGAGAGGAATTCAAAGACCCACGAGGGAGCTCTGTTAAAGGCATCCAAGGACAACCAGCAACTGATGGTATAAAATATGACGACTTCTCAGACCAATCACCCATTCTCTCTCCCTCTCCCTTCCTCTCTCTCTCTCTCTCCCTCTTTCTCCCTCTTGTACGCTCTCAATATATGTGAATGTATCATATTTTCTGTTAACGTCATTGATACACACGTCTTAACCCTGTTTATTAAAATGACAATATTTTTGCTGAAAACTTTGGATCGGTAGTGTTTGACCAGTATGACATCACCTTGTGACAAAAAGGTAGATAACGCTGATGAGTCATGTCGACCGTTGTAACTTAATTTTTGACTGAACGGTGTTGATTGATATTTTTTGATCTGCCATCTAGTGGTATAAAGTTCTGTGTTCTCAGTGGCTGAATTCTGATCAAAGAATTATAGAAAAAGAATACTTGTAGAAAAGAATACTGACAAGCCCAAGGCCGTATTCGCATCATCATAGGCCCCAGGGAAAATCAGTACACTGCAACTTACAGTATTTATTGACAACATGTTACAAAGATCAGAATCGGGCTCCTAGGCATTTGAGCTCCTATCCCACCACAGCCACCAGGCAATTTCCTTGTGTTCCTAAGCTTTGAGCAAGAGTTATTTAAGGAAAGCAATCCGGTAACGACGAGGAACCTTGGAGTTGGACTCAAAATCCAAAATGTAAACAGGGAAGATTCTGCGAAGGCAAAAGTGATTAACTCATTAGTGTTTAAACCAACTATATCGGGCTCAAATATTCTGCTTGCTTTATGCTCACACCAGCCAGATCTGGCTTCTTACACCTACCCTACAATGTCATTTTAAAATTAAACAATCTCATTGTTGAAATCTCAAAGTTACAAGATAATCCATGATTAATTCAAAATGATGTGAATAAATAAGCATTATATTTGACAGTAATCTGAATGCTGAGAGGTTTAATACGTCCAACTTGCGCAAGACTACCGCTGTTATTGTTCATGTCGCACCACCTTGCAGCAGGATGGTCTGAATGAAGTCTCACTAAATGCGAGTTGTTGTGGTCACGTGTTTTCCGAGCTAGATCAATCCAGGTTTCAAGACAACAAAATACCCTACATGCATGATTGATGCTTACATTTAGCCCACTTTTACCCTGGTCTAACAGTAAAGCCAGCATCAGTGTTCTTGAATGGATCGACCTCTTTTAGAATCTCACCATTGCCTATGACGGTAGACCCTTTCAGCGAGCGAGATGCCAACGAATACACTCTTTCTCTTGGCTACACTGATCTTTTTTTTTTTTTTCCTGCTGACATATGACACGCACACACTGAAGTTTTAAGTTTCTGACTGGATATCAGTATAGTTGGGATCAGAGTGGGTGAAGTCTCGTCTCATAATAGCAACCAGAAAATCCACTTGAGCCTGAGCACACTCTGCAATCTTGTCGATGACATATTTGAAGAACATTTGAGATAGAACACCCAAATAAATTTCGACCGGGTCAAATTCCTCGTTGTAACAACATACCTTTACTCACGTAGAATTCTGATATATTCTAGAATTAGCTTCACAGGTAAACCATTTGTAATCATGATATCCCGGAATGCATTGCAATCGACAGAATCAAAGGCTGTTGCAAAGTCCACAGTGCAAGTGTTGGTTTGCAGTTAGTAGCTCTGACGTTGTTCAAAACCCCTCTCATCGTGAAAATTTGATTTGTATAGCTTCAGCCCTGACGAAAACTACACTGAATTTGTTGTGAGCGTTGACCACACTGGTATTAAAATTCTTTTAGAATGATAGTAAATGTTTTGACTGCAATGTTGATCAAACATTTGCTGCAACGAACCAATTGGCGATAGCGAATACCCAGGTTAAACACGCCACTTCAGAAAAAGACTCTGATCACATTAGACACAAACAATGGCTTCACGGCCTATCAGATTGACTATTTCCTCAGTCTATCTGGCAGTTCCAGGTTAAATAGATGCTTGGTTATTCGAATGTATTTAGTGATGAACTGTTTTAGAGATTAAAAGGTTAACGAATGGGAAGTTAGATGGAAATACGAACAGTCATAATTACATATTTGATAAGAAGAAAGATGGTTGATGGTGAAGATACGATATACGATAGAATCGAACTTCTTTAAATTGAAAATGCATGTAACAATGCATTAAAAACGACGAGCATATTGTATACAGTTCTTAGGTACACTACAACATATGGCTTTTATTTGTAATTTGAAGTTAGAGTTACTATATTTAATAAAGTGAACATTGAAAATCCGATTAGAAACAGTTAGCATAATGATTAAAATTATTTTCATGATTTGGCAAGTATGGGAGAGAAGTGAGGACATGTTTCGGTCTCATTAGACCTCAGCAACGAAGCATAAAGATTACCATACTTGCTGGAGTAGTAATAAAAGAGTTTCTAAATAAATCTACTTTGAAAGTGTACTTTTAATATGTGTCTCTTTAAATACAGGCCTAGCTGTACAATCGTATGACTTCAGGTAAGACGTGCTGGAACCTATGATGACAAATGCACGGCCTTCAGCCTTACTTTTGGATGACGAGGCTTTAAGTCTTTATTTAAGCAGTTACGAATCTTGTGGAGTAAACCAGCTGTCGAGGAAACTGTCTTCGACAAATTGTTTACTTTTTATAAATCCACCAAACAAAAGAAAGCAGGAAGGAATCAGCGTGGCACAGCGTAGTATTATTTAGACGTGAATCTTACAAAAGATTTGAAAAAATAACAAATAGTTTGAGTAAACAGTCGTTTTATCTGTACCTTTGTACATTGTTGACATTCGACCTGCAATAAAAACAAAATATATACATACATAAAAAGTTAATTTTCTTTTCGTTAAAAAAAAAATAATAATAATGTGAAAGTTGTGTGTGTCTTTCGTTTGGTAAGCTGCACGTATTTGACATAATTGTTAAATCCATCTGCTTGCTGAATACCACAAAACAAACAACTCGTTTCATTTGGTTGAGGAGTGTGCAGAGGTGTTATAGCCGTCCACTGGCATTTTAGTATTTCCGCATGCAGTAGGCAGGGTGGTGGCACTCTCGGTTATCGACCATTTCCTTTGCCCACACATGTTCAAAATTTATTGGACATATTATTCTTTTCATCTTCAACTGCAAAATTGCTACAAGTAGCACCACTGGCCAACATAGTTCACGTCTAGTACTACAAGAGTATTCTTGTCATCTATCTGAAGAAAAGTTTACTGTTGCACAATCAAGAAAACAACGATGTTACTTCTATCTGTTTGTTTTATTTTCTTCCTTCTTACATCTGCATCTGCTCAAGTCAGGCGCAAACCAGGAACTGGTCGGTGAGTATATCTAAAGATTCTTCAGTTTTAATCAACCGTGTCGACTGCTTGACATCTCACGAGTAAAACGTGATGTACATCTTCTAATCCAGGGGCCGGGAAACTTTTTTAACCAATTACCTCACAATATATATATTTACGCCGACGTTACCTCCTTGATTTGAAAGGAAGAAAATCATAGATAGTTTGAATTTAAAAGGTTTATTGAATCTATTTTCTTGTATGAATCTATTTACACGTTTATTACATTGGACAGATGCAGCAGTACCAGGAGAAAAATTCCTGTCGTAACAAGGAACACGTTTTTTTTATATAATTTTACTTATGCCTAATGAGTCCTCATTACCCCCAAGAATTTCATTTATATCCCACTTGGGGTAATTTCCCTGGTTCGCGACATCTGTCCGAGTCGTTATATTACTTTACCTATTTTCTGCCATATATTTTATAGTGACACTGTAAGTTATTGCATATAATCTTGTAAAATCATATTTTAATATGTTGCTATAACTAAGGGGGCGACGAAGTGGCAAAATCGCTAGCAAACCGGCTAAAATGCTTAGCGGCATTTCGTTCGTCTTCATGTTCTGAGTTCAAATTCCGCCAAGATCGACTTTGCCTTTCTTCCTATCGGGGTCGATAAAATAAGTACCAGTTGAACACTAAGGTCGATGGAATCAACTAACCCTCTCACCCGAAGTTGCTGGCTTTGTGCCAAAGTTTGAAACTAATATATTGCTATAAGTAAGGCGGTGAGCTTGCAGAATCGTCAGTACGCCAGACAAAATGCTTAGCGGCGTTTCATCCGTCTTTACGTCCTGAATACTAATTCCACCGAGGCCGACTTTGCTTTCATTCTTTCGGGGTTGATAAAATAAGTACCAGTTGAGCAGTGGGGTTGGTGTAATTGACTTTCCCTCTCCCAAAATCGCTGGCCTTGAGCCTGAATTTGAAATCAATTTCTTGCTATAATTATATGGTCACACTCTTATGTCTACAAACATTGCGATAATTCTATCCCTAATGTAACTGATCCAACAGTTATAATGACACACTAAAGTTTCGATATTTAACAGCTGACCTGGTAGGCACCCCACAATATTATCCACCTTTCCAACCACAACTGTGACTAACTTTTTAAATTCAGTACCTCTACCACTCATAATTTTTTTTTTTTTAAATCGCAGCATCCTTGACTTTCGAAAACATTTTTCCACGCTCTGAATTGTTGAAGCATAGAATAAACTTCCCATATTGACTGTTAGCTGTCAGAACACTGCATCCACCAAAATTTCCATGCTTCCTGAAATTCACCAACATTTCTCCTGATAGACCTTTGCACCCTTTCCTCTTTGTGGCTCTTTTAATGTTCACTTTTCTGTTTTTTATCCTATGTAATATGTATGTGCTTCTAGCTCCTATTGCTGTCTTTCTTTACTTGACTTGTATGTCTGCTTTCTGTCCCCCTCTTATACCTTATTCTGACAAGCTGTAATGCACCTGAATACTTAATACATAAGCTCATTATATTATTAAGTACAATAAGTTTCTCCTTCAAAACAGAAGACATAATTTTCTAAAGTGATATCGTAGAAGTCATATTCGACTGAATAAACTCCTGTCTGTTTTATCGGTCCCAAAGAGATGTACAGTGAAATTGGTTTCCATGAGATTTGAACTCAGAATATTTAGAAATTAAAGCATATTCAATAATAGATATGATCAAGTGCTCTTCTGACTCACCTCTTTTAATCACAAATATAGTAACGGAATCATAAATATCCACTTCTAATCATAACTAGCGTCATTTGCCTATGCCTTAGTAATATATCACGTATAGTATCATATATTACCATTATACATGATATTGCACGATTTTATTGCAGTTTTAAGAATAAACGAGGATCTTTTTTAAAACGGGGGCCACATTTTTCATTAACGAAACACTTTGAAACTTGGAACACTGGTAGAATGTGTCATATAAAACATCTTTTTCTCTTAGTCTTCTTAAAAAAAAAAAGAAATCCATAAGTTTTTCCATGTTAAAGTTGTCGTATTTCTGTAATTTCAACCAATCACTGACGTCCATTCAGCCGATATACATTAAGTGCCGACTACATAAACAAACGATTCTGAAACAATTAACCCTAACCCTAACCCTAACCCTAACCCTAGGGTTAGGGTTAGGGTTAAAGCAAATTTAAAATGAAAAAA
>NC_068982.1:66511967-66520613 GCF_001194135.2 Octopus bimaculoides | reverse complement strand
GTGAAATTAACGTGCAAGTGGCTGAGCACTCCACAGACACGTGTACCCTTAACGTAGTTCTCGGGGATATTCAGCGTGACACTGTGTGACAAGGCTGACCCTTTGAATTACAGGCACAACAGAAACAGGAAGTAAGAGTGAGAGAAAGTTGTGGTGAAGGAGTACAGCAGGGTTCGCCACCATCCCCTGCCGGGGCCTCGTGGAGCTTTAGGTGTTTTCGCTCAATAAACACTCACAACGCCCAGTCTGGGAATCGAAACCGCGATCCTATGACCGCGAGTCCGCTGCCCTAACCACTGGGCCATCGCGCCTCCACTCCACCGAAGTAAGACAGTAATCAAAGGGATCCATAGATGAAAAATGGTTGAGAATCACTGCGTTAGAGCGTCGAGATAACACCTTGGCGTATTTTTATAGGTCTATGTCCTGAATTTAAATCCTGCTAAGGTCAACTTTACTTTTCATCCTCTTGGGATTAACAAAATAAAGTACTAGTCAGCTATTCGGGTTGTTTTAATCGATCAACCCCTCCCCTCAAAATTGCAGTTAATAACTTCATCTGAAAGGTAATGAATTGAAATTGGCACACCCTCTCTTATGAGGACAGGGAATCCAGTTGATCCGATCAACGGAACAGCCTGCTCGTGAAATTAAAGTGCAAGTGGCTGAGCACTCCGCAGACACGTGTACCTTTAACGTAGTTCTCAGAGAGATTCAGCGTGAGAAGACTTGCCATTCCAATTACAAGTACACTTTGTCAGCTGAGTGGAATAAAGTGCCTTGCTCAAGGACACAACGCGCCGCTGGGTATCGAACTCACGACCTTACGATCGTAAGCCAAATACCCGAACCACTAAGCCACGTGCCTTCAATGGTTTGGAACTGTCAGTAGAGTGTTGGGAAAATACTTTGTGGTATTTCTTCCGGCTCTTTACGTTCCGAGTTCAAATTCCGCCAAGATCAATTTCGTCTTTTGTCCTTTCTATTTGAATAAAATAAAGTACCAGTTAAGTACAAGAGTTGATGGTATTAGGTAATCCCTTTCCCTTAAAGCTGCCAGTCTTTTACCAAAATGAGGAGCTACTTATTATTAACTCCGGCTCTTTATGTTCTGAGTTCGAATCCCGCCGAGGGCATCTAAGCCTTTTATCCCTTCAGGCTCGTTGAAATAAAGATCCAGTCAAGTACCATATTTCCAGGATATGTACACGCTATCCAACTAAATTCGAACTAAGAACGTTTATTTACCAAACTAAATGCAATCGAAACCTAAATATTGACTTCAAGTTTTGACACAACGCCAGAAATTTCGGGAGATGGGATAAGTCGATTACATCAACCCCAGTGCTCAGTTAGTACTTATTTTATCGACCCGAAAAAAGATGAAAGGCAAAGTCGACCTCGGCGGAATTTGAGCTCAGAACACAAAGACGGACGAAATGCCACCGCTGAGTATTTTATCCTGCGTGGTAATGATTCTGTCAACTCTTCGCTTTAATTAACCCTATTTAAACATTGGGTCAATGTGGTCGACTTACACATCGCCTCCAAACTATCTGGCCTTGTACCAAAATTTGAAATCAATATTTAGGTTCCGATTGCACATGCGTCAGTTGCATAATGGATAAGAACGTCACTAGGTTTAGTTTGGTAAATAAACGTTCCTACTTCGAATTCAATCGGGTAGCGTGTACATATCCAGACACCTGGTGATAATCGGAGATCAAACCAAATGACACGAAGATTAGATGGCTAAAGATACGGTTAATTATCCGAAAAATTTTAATCGTCAATAATTATAAAAATGTCACATGAATATGACATTCACGGGATATTATAATACAGTAACAATATTTTGAATAATAATTTCATCAAAAACTCAAACAAAAATTAGCTAGTGCCGCTGGACTGGCTCATGTGAAGGTGGCACATAAAATACACCATTTTGAGCGTGGCCGTTGCCAGTAACGCCTGACTGGCCTTCGTGCAGGTGGCACGTAAAAGCACCCACTACACTCTCGGAGTGGTTGGCGTTAGGAAAGGCATCCAGCTGTAGAAACTCTGCCAAATCAGATTGGAGCCTGGTGTAGCCATCTGGTTCACCAGTCCTCAGTCAAATCGTCCAACCCGTGCTAGCATGGAAAGCGGACGTTAAACGATGATGATGATGATGATGATAGTCTTATCTAATTTTTTTTATAGCAATCGCCAACAATTATATGCCAATAACTTTAAAACTTGTATGTATATAAATATGTAGGGAGAGATGTATGCATACATATAAACAACCCTGGTTTTAATGCCAATTTTTTTTTACTACTCGTTTATCAACAGAAAATAGTGATAGTAGAAACATTCATTGAGGGACATGAAATCTACACCATATTGCAACAAACATTCCTCCCCGAGATGTTGTCTTGAACTGTTGTTATTGTTGTTGTTGTGATTGTTTAGGCCCAGATCAACTCTGATTTGAATAGATCCATAACCGAAGGAATACTGTTCGGGACCATCATAAGCGCGGTGGTCACCTATGGTGACCATCTTATCTTTTTTCAGATCACTTAAGATTACAATGAGGAAAATCGCCCACTCCTAGAAATAGAATCGCACTCACCCAACACCGTAAATCTTGTGGTATGGGTAAATAACGAACAATGATGAATGCCTTTGTGCATTGCGGGGTCCTCAATCTGCTCCAAAACTGCAGACGATCCTTTGGTCGAAAAGGATGTCACCCAACTTCGCGGAATCCCACTTTTCTCCACTTCTCAATCCTGATGGACTATGAGCAGTATTCTTGCAGAGAAAGTTTCCACCTTCGCTGTCCGCTTTCCATCCAACCCCGCACTCGGTAAACCACCTCTAAATCTATTCTCTTCCACTCCATCAAGTTCACAACTATGTACGTTGTCATTCGACCAATTAGAAATAGCAGCCAATTTTTCCTCTAATCATACGCTACGCGGTAGTCTTTAAAAAAAGAGAAGGTTACATTGTTCAAATAAGTCCCTTATAGATAGGATTGTCATGATTGAAACCTTTTTGATCAAAAATTTGCCAGAATAAGGCTGACTTGGGGCTAAACAATAACTGTATGGGACCGGGACAAGATGGAAAGGAAATGTACAAATCCATCCTGTTTACATTTGACGGATATTTGTCCTAATCTTGTTTCTTGTTAACACAACGTTTCGGCTGATATAGCCTTCATCAGACTTCGATGTTGTTATTAATATTCAGGTCACTGCTTGGGATCGAACTAGCAATCTTGAGGTTAGTAGCCTGCACTCTTAACCACTACGCCTTATGCCCGTGGGTAATTATAAAGTGAATTTTAGGGATTATAAATCTAATATTTTCCTATCCTTCCTTAATACCGGTTCCTATAAGCTACTCATATCTACATTCGGTCTGCTTAGGAGGTTGTGTCCTAGCATATGTGCTGCTTCTTTTAGTTTTCGTATTTTCCAGTGGTGTTCTCTATTATTTTAACTTCATCCCACAAGGGGAGGTGGTCTCCATTTTTCCATACATGATCAGGTATACCCGATTTATCAATATTTCCCCGTGTCACAGCTTTGCGATGTTCGTCTACCCTTATTTTTAGGGGACGGCATATTTCGCCTTTGTCTAACCTACCACAGCTGCATGGGATGGAGTACATGCAATCTTTGGTCATATTCTCTTCTATTGGTGGTTTTACTCGAAGGAGATATTTGCGAAGTGTTGTATTACTTTTGAATACTGTCCTGATGTCATATGGGCCGCATATCTTTTGTATCTTTTCGGAGAGGCCTTTTACATAGAGTAGACAGATTGTGGACAGTTTATTGGTTTCATCCTCTCTTTTCTTCATAATTGGAGTGGATAGTATGTTTTGGGGGTAGTTGTTGCTTAATAGATTGTTATTGAGCTTGATCACTTCTTCGTAGTGCAGACCGAGTACAGATATGAGTAGCATATGGGAATCGGTATTAAGGAAAGATAGGAAAATATTAGATTTATAGGCCCTAAAATTCACTCCATAATTGCTCACGGTTAAGAGCGCGGACTACTAACCCCAAGATTCCGAGTTCGATTCCAATAATAATAATAACATCGAAAAATACCTTAGGAATGAGAACCCAGGTGCGAAATTTCCCCAAGACACCTGATGAAGGCTGGAGGGTATATCAGCCGAAACGTGTTAACAACAAACTAGATGAGGACAAATATCTGTCAAATGTAAATAACGTACATAATTCCTCATATCTTAAATATAGAACTGTATCCATCCTGTTTGCAACTAATAAAATATTTACATTGCTGCTCTGTGATCTCGGCTATGTCCACCGCCTCAATTTAATTTTTAATTTGATAATGACTTTAAGGCGGCGAACTGACAGAATCGTTAATAGAACGCTTAGCGGCATTTCGTCTGTCTGCACGTTCTGAGTTCAAATACCGCCGAGGTTGACTTTGCCTTTCATCCCTTTCGAGGTCGATAAAATAAATACCAGTAGAGCACTGAGGTCGATGTAATCAACTCACCCCTCTCCCGAAATTGCTGGCCTTGTTCCAAAAATTAAAACCAGTTTAATAATGAATTTGCCGCTTAGTAGAATGGGAGAAGTGGAACCGTGTAATATTCATGACTTTTCTAACATTCAACCAAATAACTGAAACGAACTAATGAAGAGAATCGAACCCGTTATTGAGGGTCAATGATAGATCATATTTTGCGATACTTAAATCTCATTTGCTTTTAATATCGATTTTCCTTCAACAGTTAATCCAAATCGACCGCAATACCACCCAGCTACTCTTTCTTTTGGCTGGTAGTGGCCGCCTGTTTACCGGATGTCAGGATTTTAAAGCAAACGTTTAGGAAAATCTCTTAAACTAAGAATATATTTACTTTACAAACAAAATACAAAAGTTATCTCAGCAGGGCTATGTCATTGAGAATTTTACCCAGTCAACTACAGAAAATCTACTCCTTGTTTTAACAAATGCAAACTAACAAAATAATCCAACTTTGATTTGTAGAAAATACAACGAACTCGTTGATTCGTACGTAGAGGAGGTGAGGTTTACAATAAGTACTGTTGGTACATTGGTTGGTGATGAGTTCTAAGTAAACCAAATCTGCTACATTATGGTTGTTTGCGTGTTGTTGTCTTTTAACCTCTGATAGTCCCGTCGCCTGACTTTAGTGCCCGGGGATGCTTTAGAATATTCTGGGTGGGCACTAATTTTTGTAAACCTTATTTTTGCGCACCATTGAATAGTGAAGGGGGAGTGCTATCCAGTGCACCCACTTAGCGACGGGTATGACCTCTGATCAATCTTGATCGAACAGCAAACTTATAATCAAAGACACCCCAACCATGACTCTCCCATATGTTTATATATATGTGTGTGTGTGTGTGTGTGTGTGTGTGTGTAAGACATTGTCTAATTTACCATTTTTATATTTAACTCTATAAGCTGTGATTTAAACGGGAATTGATTGCTTGTCTCTTGTCGGTCGATTGTCAAAGTTGAAGCTTTCTTGTTGGTTCGTGCGATATAAGTTTTGATTGAAGTGTAGCAACATTTTGACTCGTGTCACAAAAGCCTTCGTTAAATGCTTTGAATATTACTAATTTCTATTTCCCACTTTACATATTTCCGTATAACGCCTTTAGCAGTAATTGTGATGGTGATAGTGGTTGCGGCGTTGGTGGTGTTAGTTTCACATTCTATCTCGAACTATGGAATTCTGGCTAGACAACTCAAAACGTTATATACACAACATACTGTCAACTAGATGCTGCACTCCACGACAAACAATTTGAAGGAAGACTAAGGTAGATAAAAAGAGAATACATTGAACAAAAACTAACAAAGAAGACCAACAAAGACTAACGTTGGTTTAATACAGACTGAAACTTTCCGAAACTGACATGGTCAGAGAGAACCAAATTCTTCCTCCTCTGTACTGCAACAGCAAGATCAAAAGCAGATGACTCATTGAAAATTATATTTATACAACAGGTTATAGTCTTAACACCAAAAGTCAGCAATAGATTGAGACAAATGCTATGGACAATCTTATCATCACCCTCAGTATCTGTATTGTTATTTAATCGAAAAAGAAGGCAGCGAACTGGCAGAATCTTTAAAGTCGGAAAAACCTTCTTTGCGATATTTCTTCCGGCTCTTTACATTCTGAATTCTAATTCTGCCGAGGTTCACTTTGCCTTTCATCCCTTTGGAGTCGATAAAATAAGTGCCAGTCAAATACGGAAAATGATGGTGTTGACTAAGCTTCCATCTCACTCAAAATTGTTAGACTTGTACTTAATTAGAAACATTTAATCGGAGAAGGTGCAGTGGACTGACAGAATCGTTAGGGAGTGGGCAAAAGGGTCTGTGATGTTTAGTTACATCCCTTTGCGTTCTAAGTTCAAATCCCATAGGTTTTACCTTTCATCTTCAGTAATCAATGTAATATATACCAGTCAAGTAAAGAGGTCGATACAATCGACGATAAACTCCCTCAAAAGTTTTGGTTTTGTTGTTACATAAGAAATCCTTATTCAGAGAAAGGGTAACACTCACGGTCATAATAATTTGAACCCATACTAGTGTGATTGATGAAGTTGATGCTCAGCTTATATATTGTATATGTTGTCTGTAAAATAACATGGACAGGGAGGACGTCCCAGCGCGGTTGTAGAACCGTGTAAAATGAATCGAGATAAGTGTTTAGTGTAGAGTTTGATGTGGTGAGGAACGAGAGGGATAATGTAGAGAAGAGGTGTGTATATTGGGTAGGGCTCAATATACACGCTTATGAGGCACCCACCAACAGGGTGAAGAGTTCTTTTCAAAATTTAAGTGGGCTCTGAGTTTTTTTTAGTGGCGGGAGGGAGGTTTAGAGTAGGCTCCGTGAAATATTCATGGACTCCTCCTTAGCTCTCCAGGCCTTGAAAGCCCTATATTGGTTAAATTCCTTCTTATAGTTAGTTCCCTGATGTTGGTAAGTTCAAGTGGAGATGGTGCGCAACTTGTTAGCAGATGATGTAGAGCTATTCAAAGTGACAGAGCAGAAACACCGGGATCTATAAGTTACTGGTTGCTGCATGTTAATTATAATTTCTGATTCAGGCAAAAGGCCTGCAAATTTGAGGAAATTGAGTAAGTCGATACTTCGGCTCCTATACTTGACTGATACTATATTTTATAGACCTTGAAAGGATGAATAACAGCAATGCTAACACGGTGGGTTTTGAACACAGAACGTAAGACATTTTTTTCTGTTGTTCTAACGGTTCTGCTACCTCACAGCCCACTTAGCAGTTAATCTATCTGTAATACATTAAAAGTGAGTTTGAATCTTGCTTGCTTGCAATGTTACCCAGCCAAACTGGCGCATAATGGGAAAATACCATGAATTAAGTTGCCCATGAAATGTGAATATGAACGGAATAAAACAAGTTTCGCGTAAATCGGACAAGTGGTTGTTGAGATATTAGGGGTTTAATAAATACTCAAAACGGTGCATAATGGGAAAATATTCCGGAAATAGCTTAACCCTGAAAGGGAAGAAACTTTTACCTTTCGATTAAACACAATCACTTGACAACGAAAAAAAATACGATTTGTTTTTAATAGAAAATGTTTCCATTTTCGCTTTTGTTAAACACAATATTTTAATCATTTGTAAATATTTTTAAGTGAATGAGATTTCAAAAATGTAAGTTGTTTGTACAGTAAGTACTTATATTTTAGCTTTCTTTGAACAGACAATATTTTAATGTTTTTTTAAAAATTATTTTCAAGTGAATACCATTACAAAAAGTTTTTTTTTGCATATTTAAAAAAATTTTAAAGTAAAAATGACTTTTAAAACACGATAAATATTTCGTAAAAGACCCATTCGTAACCTCGTTGTGAAAAAATTATTTTCCATAGTTTTTTTTTTTTTCGAATGCATTCAACGTATCTCACCTCCAAAGATTTGGCGGCTATTTCTAGCACGCCCTGCTACCACGAAACTGCTATTTGAGATAAATGACCTGAAATACCTGTTACGTGGTAGCAGGGCATACAAAAAAATAGCAACCAAATCTTTCCTTTTCTGGGAAAAGGAACCGTTTACGCGTGATTTCGATTTTACATTTGTTGAAAACCTGCGAAATAACCTGGAAAAGAAAAAAAACTCACGGAACAAAACTCCGTTGCTAGGAAACTCAGACTTTCCCGGTGACCCAACGGGTCATGGGTAGTCTAGTATGATAAAAATTCGTAAAGTATTATGAATTCAAAACCCCTATGAATGGATAATGTACGCGGTTTTCAAGAAACATTCTATTTTTGACCAAATTAAACTTCTAAAAGACTGACTTGAAATTAATTCAAATTAGTTAATCAGTTGAAAATGTCAGTAAGTAAAAGACCGAAGTAATTACAGTTGAGAAAATTCAGACAGTTTAACAGCCTCTTTTTTCCACCTCCTCCTCCTACATTCTCTTTTGCTTTTTACCTCTTCTTAAAAACCGCCCTAATTCAATGACCTTGACAGGACTTCCTGTATCTAGTTCATCTCAAACAACATTGTTTTATCGCTCTCTCTCTCTCTCTCTCTCTCTCTCTCTCTCTCTCTCTCTCTCTCTC
>NC_068982.1:66495156-66511029 GCF_001194135.2 Octopus bimaculoides | reverse complement strand
TCTTTTTTTTTTTTTCAAATCTCCAATGGCAAAAAAGACCATGGTAAACCATTTCTTTCAGCATTCTCTGATGACAATCGATTTTTTTACTTTTCGTTTTTTTTCCCTCTCAGCTCTTACTATGAAACCGATTTGTAAATTGGCCGTTATGGAAATGTAATGTAATATAATTGATAATAATAATAATAATAATAATAATAATAATAATAATAATAATAATAATGTTGTTGTGGTGAATAATAAAGAAAGAACATGTATGATAATCGACATAGCGTGCCCCGATCACAGCAGGATCAATGTGAAAGAAGAAAAAAATAAATAACTATGACAATTTGAAATGGGAAATACGATAAGTTGTGGTCAATGAAGAGAGTAGACATGATACCAATAGTAATTGGTGCACCTGGAAGTATCAGTACTCAACTACCAACATGGCTGAAAAAGATCGGTCCAAGTGTGAAGGTAGAACACCTACAAAAATCAGAATTTCTTGGAACTGCAAGAATTCTTCGCAGGGTTCTTGAAGCATGAACAGTAAACAAGTGTCACTTTAGTCTGCTGGCTGTGGACAGCTGACACTTTCCAAAATACCCAGCAAAATTAGTTGTGAGTTTTCATATAATAATTATAATATACATTTATAATATAGACAATATATGTAATAAATACATACATACATACAGCGATAGATTTTGTCTCAGCATGAGGTTGTCATTGAGTACATGCTAATGGCAAAGCTCAATGATGCAGAAAAGCGCGTCGAGCATTTTTACGCCTCTGCTAGACGATTTTGGTCTGCTATTGATATATTCTTGCGTTTTAAACACAGCACGTATATAAGACAGACTACCTCCGGATGAATACTGCGGTTAATTTGCCTTTCGGTGATAGATGTATCTGCATTATGTCTGATGCATATATGTGTGTGTGTGTGTGTGTGTGTGTGTGTGTTTAATAGTGCTTGATGGCATTCCACCTGAGGAAGCACCCACACAACTGTTGCTGAAAATATTCAATAACATAAGTCTAAAGAATCATCGTATACAATGAAATATAAATGTAAACTGAGCAACTTAAAGCTGCGGTCCGGTGCAGAAACAAATGGCGCGATTTACTATTAAAGCCTGGTATTTTCCATCCTCGTGTTATATTATCCTAACACGCGTGCACACACACACACATACAAACTCGTCCCCAGTTCAGATTCGAACCCGTTAGAAAGTCATTCACTATGTTTTGTCATGGAGTGTATTCAAATGTGTTTGTCTTCTTCTTTTAACCTACTTCTATGCAAGATCTTTGCCATATGATATTTCAACATAATATCGAGTATCCTAAAAGACATTTACCCTTCCCGCTGTCTCTGCTGTAATCGTTTACGCTTCGCCAAAATAGTCGCTGTCAAAATAATGTATTTATCTTCCTTTGTTGTTTGTGTTTATTGTAAACTCTTGAGTGATGTAATCGATATCGTAGTTGTTTAGTAAATGATAGCGTCTCTTTAATATTAGTAGTCGTATTATCATTTCAGAATAGGACGATCTACAAAAGCCACTGAGGGTGCCCCTTCTACTCTTACTAATTGATAATAAAACGTGTACACCATGGGTTGTTTTTTATTATTATTATTATTTTTATTATTATTATTATTATTATTAATGGGGCAGTGAGCTAACAGAATTGTTAGTGCGCCAGCCGAAATGTTTAGCAGCATTTCGTCCGTCTTCATGTTCTGACTTCAAATTCCACCGAGGCTGACTTTGCCTTTCATCTTTTCGGAGGTGGTAAAAATACCAGTTATGCACTGGGTTCGATGTAATCGACTTAATCCCCTCCAATAAACGAAGATCAGTGGGGAGAGGCAGTCCTCTCGGAAGATGCCCCTCCTGATTTCTACTGTCTCTAAACTTCTTACGTATGCTGTCAGGTCAGTCCTCCAATTCGCCATACTTTTTCCAAGCAATCGCTCAACATTCAATACTATACCAAATAGGTTCATACATTCCATAATCCAAGAAAGTGGGATCATATCGTACACCTTACGATAGTCGATCCATTACATGGCTAAGTTACTTTTCCTCCTCTTGCAGTCTCTAAGTACAGTTGATCCTTGGTACCTCTGCACTTACACTTGCAAACCTTCTGCTCATGTGGCAGGATTCCATTTTTTTCCCAGATGCACGTACACTGACTCTGCGAGTATTCCAGTCGATAATTTCCACATAAGTGGCAAACAGGATATCGGCCTGTAATTGTCTACCGTATTGCCTTTTTCAATGCTTTTCAAGTGCAGTACTGTCCTACCCAATGTCAACCACTCTGGTGTTACTTGGTCGGCATTTAACAAGGTGTTGAGTCGCGCAGCTATTCGTGCATGACATTCACCAAATCTTTTGATCCAGTAGCCTTGAACTCCATCAGGTCCCGAAGCCTTCCAGTTGCCCATCTTTTTTGCTGATGAAATCCTTATTATTATTATTATTATTATTATTATTATTATTATTATTATTATTATTATTGCTGCAATTGTTGTTGTTATTGTTGTTGTTATTATTATTGTTGTTATTATTATTGTTATTATTATTGTTGCTGTTGTTGTTATTATTGTTATTATTATTATCATTGAAGACGACGCACAGTCTCCAATATTATGACGATGTAGATTGAAAACATTGTCTACTGGGGGTTTGTACTGTCTGCCAAGTCACAAGGGCTTCAGACAGATAGTACTTTACGCAATATGCGTGCAGTTCCAAGTAAAATCGATTTTTGCAATACACCTACCTAGAGGTAATGAGCTGGCAGAAACGTTAGAGAGTCGGACAAAATGCTTAGAAGCACTTCTTCCAGTACTTTACGTTCTGAGCTGAACTTCCATCGAGGTCGACTTTGCTTTACATCCCTTCAGTGTTAATAAAATAAATGCCAGTCAAGTACTGAGTTTCATGTAATCGACAAACCCCGGTCTTCATAAATTTGCTGTCCTTGAGTCAAAATTTAAAACAATTATGCAGCCATTTTTTGCCAGTTTCAGCTCCTCACAGTCATCCTTATAATGCCAGGATAAAGAAAAGTAAAATAAATTTTAAAAATCAGATGAGTTAAATTAAATGAATAATTAACATATACTTTTATTCTTTTACTTGTTTCAATCATTTGACTGCGACCATACTAGGACACCTCCTAAAAAGTGTTAATCAGACAAATCGACCTCCAGCATTAATTCTTTTTTTTAAATGTAGTACTTATTCTATCACTCTTAGTTGCTGAATCGCCTATTGGCGGGGTCGTGAACAAACCAACACTGGTTATCAAATGGAGTGAAAACTAACACAAAGATACGCACACACATATATTGCTTTCCGCAATAAACATACACTTCATTAAAATGGCTCTGATCAAATAATAAGGGGTCGCACGGGCACTCAAATTTGAGTGCAACGTTTCTTATAATAGAAACAGATGTAAGCTAATGAAATTGATAACGTGACTTCTATTCTTTTGCCATTCATTAATTCATACTACGCTCTGTACTCAGCTGGCACTTTTCTCTAAAGAACAAGTATATTGTCTTTTAACAATTGGTTTTTAGTCTCGCTTTGCCAAGGCTAAACCATAAAGTACATACACACATACATACATACATACATACATACATACATACATACACGTGTGTGTGTGTGTGTGTGTACACACATGCGTGACGAGCTTCTTTAAGCTTCTACGTTCTTACCTGCCAAATTTGCTCACTAGACATTAATCAGCCTAGGCTATAGTTGAGGACTCTTACCCAAATTGCTGCGCCGTGAGACTGAACCTAAAATCAGGTGGTTGCAAAGCTACCTTGTTAACTGCACAGATAAACGAGAGAAATCAAATGGTGAATGATAAGTGATGGTAAAATATATTAACACTCATCCTCAAATGTTTGTTTGAAGAATCAATCATTATTATATCTTAACTAATTTTACAGTCAGTTGTTGGACAAAAGAGACCAGATGATACGACTCCCTGAGGATGGTTCTTTACCAGAAGCACTTCGAAGACGTGGAGTGTTTGGGCAATTGTCAAGGTCGAAATTTCGACCTTTCGAGAAAGGACGTATTTTGGCGACTCACCAGAAATATCGAGAAGCTATCAACGGTGCCAATCTATTATTAATGGTAAGACCAGAGTTAAATCTCATTCAGTAGAATATCAGTTACCAATGATTAGTACTACAAACAACTAGGACCCATATTTCCTTGCAGCTCACATGCATATTAATATTTTACGATTTATATTTCTATAACCAGAGTAATTCTCTCAGAATACAAATTATTTTAAAATTAATTTTATTTATTTATTTATTTATTTATTTATTTAGCTTGCTTCCATGGTTCGAGGTACATAGTTTCAGGTTCAAAACCATAGTGTACCATTTTGGGCATGTGCCTCCAATTATAGCCTCGGGTTGACCAAAGCCTTGTGAGTGGATTTGATAGACGGAAACTGAAAGAACTCCGTCGTGTGTGTGTGTGTGTGTGTGTGTGACCAGTGTTAGTGTGTTTACGTCCCCGTAACGTAGTGGTTCAGCAAAAAAGATCGATAGAATAAGTTCCAGGTTTTAAAAAGTACTGGGGTCCATTCATTCGTCTAAAAATTCTTCAAGTCGGTGCCCCAGCATGGCTGCAGCCTCATGACTGAAACAAGCAAAGGAAAGGAAAGACATACATACATACATACATACATACATACATACATACATACATACATACATACATACATGTGTATGTGTTTGTATATGTATATTTGTCGCTTAAGAGATTGATAACAAAGTAATCTAGAAACTCTCAAATGCTGGGATGTCCAATCTTGGCTGTAGTACAAATCAGCGTGGGGAAGGGCGGTTGTTATAATCTTTGTCTCCCACCTTAATCCACTAAACTAGGTGGATCAATATTTTTAGCGAAAGCAAAAGCAAAAGAGAGTTTTTACGGGTGCATACCCGCCTCTGTGTGTGTGTGTGTGTATACCCACACACTCGCCACTCCACCCCCACACACATATGTATATAACGTATTGAATTATAGATGTACTCAGGATATTCCGGTGATATGATGAATTAACTTTCTTTAGTTGTAATAATTGGCGAATATACAATTGAATACACTGACTATACATATCGATGTAAGCATGTACGTAAAAATTTGCATACTGAAATTAATAAAATTACATAATGAAAGTTATGAAATGGCTGTAATCATACGAGAATCATAGAGAAAAAATAAATCCATCAGGAGGTCTCACATCTCCTGATGGACGGTTTATCTTTATCATGAGTTTATGGTGGTTTTTGGAGCATTGACCCTACTGAATCTATACACACACACACACACACACACACACACACACACACACACACACACACACACACACACATATATATATATATATATATATATATATATATCGTCAGTAGATCATAAATCCGAAAGAAAAGCACATTCTAAGTTATAGAGCGTTAGAGTATTTAGATACAGATAATTATGGCTGGTTCATAGGATTATCCTGAGTTTTGCGTCTATAAAGCACTTGGCTTTACACGTCTCGTCAGGCCCTAATGGCCGGTGTCTGACGAAATGTATGTAAAGCTAAGGCCTTGTGGATGCGAAAACCTGGGTAACCTTTATATATATGTTTCTAGAATTTTCATCTTTAATATGTACCTCATATCAATACAAGAACTACATACTGAAATAAGTAGATGCCCTTCAAGTGGACACAGCTTGGATTTTACCCTACCAACATAATTATATATATATATATTATGCATTTAATGCAATTGCGATAAACACCTTACAATTTTTAGGAGAAAGATTTGGAAGAATTAGATGAAAGTTCTCCGGTAATTTTCTTTCATGTAAATAAATGTTTATGTTAATTTAAAAATTTGCCTGCAAAATCTTATGAAATGACAATGTTCCTAAAGATGTACATGTTTATATGTTATATATGAAAATAAGAGTGAACAAAATGTGCTTAAAAAACAAACATTTAAGAATGCAATAAGCAGCACATTACAAAATATTTTTGACTGAGTGTATTTCTAACTTTCGGTTTTAATTTTAAACACATCCTCCTCTGTTTTCAATGTTTCCATAATAGAAGCGAAGTTACTGGAGCTTGCTACCATAATCACACGAAACACAGCATCAAATTTATCAACACGTGCTTCCTCACAGATAAAAGACTTTTCAAAGACTGCTCGGTTTCGCTTGATACTATGGCTACAGGCATGTGCTTTCTCGCAGACAAAATAGTTCTCATGTTCCACTTCTTACAATCGAAACAGGCATGAATGTGTCTGTGGCTTAAGATTGGCTAAAATTACAAGAATTTTCAAACTTTAATTGCTAATAATTCTTTGTTTATTGATTTAAAGCAAAAATTACTTTCACGTCATTAATTAGCCTATAAAAGTGTATCATTACACTGAATATGAAATCACTTCGAATAGAATTGATGGTGGCAGCCAAACCGAATAGATCCCAGTACATTCTACTTGCCCTTTGTTCAAGCAGCAACTTTCCCGAGAAAACGTGGTCTTCGGACCATTTAGTATTAGAGAAGTTAAAGTAATCCAAAAGAAACGTAAGCCTCTCTCTCTCTCTCTCTCTGATTTACTTTTCTAGATACCCTTGATAAGTCAGCAATAATCAGTTGAACTAAAAAGAAAATACTTTAATAAAAACCACTCAAGGACTAACTATACCAACGGTTCACAATTTCGTTCTGATGATAGAACACAATGATTTAAACACAAAACGGACTTCACAACGAGTTTCAAAGCAAAAAGTATGTTTATAAATGTACGCATTCAAGGGTATTCACTCTTTATCCACACACAAACTTAAAATATGGAGTAACAGATGTCCTAAGAGGGTGAAACCCAATTATATAAGCTAAAGTGTATATGGGTAAGATAAGATTAAGTGTTGTTCATTACCCTAGAGATTAATCAACGTTTTTCACTAACTGGAATAATGTTTCATTCTTATCTATTGTAATATCGTCATTATAAGAATACAGGTGGCCCGCTCTTCTGCTTTGTTTGTAAAACCAGACATCACACACTCTCACTCCCTCTCGTTCTCTCTCTCTGTATACATATATCCAAATGTATACGTGCATGTGTATGCGTGTGTATGTCAAAGTATATATGTGTTTGTGTGTGCTGTAATATATATATACACATATTTTTTCACGTCTGGCCGTATAGCCTTTTTTGTTTGTTTTCACTGTTTCGTTTTCCTGTCTTGTTTTCTGTCCGCCACTACATTCCTCCATGGTACAAATTTAATTTGTGGTCCGTGGGAAGAGCCATTCTAACGATGCGTCCTGCCTTAACTCTTCGAAACGCTTAGTTTTAGAATGGTGGCAGCTGATGAAGGAAATGTTCTCTATGTGGCCTGTGTGTTTTCTGTATTCTGTTTACCATTTTGTCCACGTTTTTTTTGCAACGTCCTGTACCCAGATATGCATCTATATATACATGTAGATGTAGGTATGTACATACATGTACGTATATATGCATATACTCATTTATTATTTGTATATATATAAATATATGGATCTAGTTGGTTTGGCTGCCAGCATTATTTTCTGTTCAAATTGATTTCATATTCAGTGTAATGATACACTTTTATAGGTTAAAGAATGACGTGGAAATCATTTCTGCTATAAATCAATAAATAAGTTAGTAGCAATTAAAGTTTAGAAATTTTGGGTAATTTTAGCCAATCGTAAGCCACAGACACATTCATACTTGTTTCCATAGTAACAAGTCAAACATGAGAACTCTTTTGTCAGCGAGAAAGCATGTGTGTTCCCAAATATATTCTAAGCGATGCCAAATGCGTTGACGATATATTCTGTTGCTTATGCCCATCTGTTGCTTGTAACCTGGTCGGAAAATGTGCTAAAAAATAACACCTAAATAGGCCTTAAATCACGCCCTCACCCATTTAAAACTTTATATGACACATTCTACCAGTCTCCCAAGTTTGAAAGTGTTTCGTTAAGAAAGCAAGTGGTGCCCGTCAAATCAGAAAGATCTCTTTTTATTTGCATAATCGTATGGATTCCCATGTGTAGAGTACAAATTTTCAAAAATGTTCTGAAAATTCTAAATTCTTTGATTTGTTTACAGTTTCATATAAAAATACGTGCTATTTTCAGAATGTTGACAACACGTGCAGTCACGCACAAAATGACATCTTTCAAATCCTGTTTCCTGACTGGGTGAAAACGATCAAACTGTAAACCGCTACAACTTTTTAAAAACATTTTTCTGGAAAAAGTGAAATAACTCCAGCAATTCAGCTTGGAAAAGCATATTAATATGCCAAATTTTAAAAGTTTTGATAAACTTTAATTTTTGAAATGCTGGCAGCCAAACTAACTAGATCCATACATATGCATGTATGCGCGCGCGCGCGTATCTATATACACATTGTATGTATATATATGTATATGTATACATATATACGTATATATATATATATATATATATATATATATACACACACACACACCCGTGTACATATACATGCAGGCATACATACATACATATTCTAGAATCGGAAATCTAAGACAAGTGAACATATTGATAAGAGGACTCATGACTCATGGTATTGATATCAAACACATTCACCAAAAGTCAAATGCAGACGGAGTGTTGCACTAAGAGTAGCAATAACACAGGCAATGCCCCAACATAGCTGCTGTACACACACACACACACACACACACGCATATATTATATGTATATGATTTAATAAATACGAGATTTAAATGTTCGTAAGTATAAGTTTCATAATCTGATGGTACAATGGTCAAAATAAACATAGCTGCTCCCTGTGTGAAAGCAACAAATAATGAGAAAAAAATGAAAAATGGATAAAAGAGAAAGAAATAAGAAAAGGAAAGTTTGGAGGAAAAAGTGATAAGAATTGTGTCCCTTTGGTTTGTTAGAAAGGGAATTAACAATGGTTGGTGAGATTGATCTGAGGGTAAAAGTATCATATATGAGGAAGGAGACATACACTTACATACATGTTCAGAATTTATCTGTATATAGGATAGAGTAAAAGAATGACGATCCTACACAAATCATATAAATTCATAGCGCTAGTTTCCCAGATTCTATTGTGCCTATATCCCTTCCTGGACGGACCAGCGTCCAGTCCATGAGGAAACTGGCCATATGAGTTTATGTATAGACAATTTCTTTACAAGAATTGTTTTATAAGCTAAATCTTATTTTCTCAATACAGATATAATTTCAAGTGATTAAAAGTTTGTTTTGACTCATTACACTTAATATATTGGTTACCACATATGTATGTATGTATGTATGTATGTATGTATGTATGCATGTATGTCATTATTCAGTTTATTTCAAGATATTTTGCCAATAGAGAAAGAACCGGTTTCTAACCTAGATCCAGGGTCCCTTCATTGGAATCTCAACATCAACAACTAGGTATTTTTGTGTGTATGTATGTATGTATGCATGTATGTATGTGCAGCTTTGAATGTTTTATGTATGTATTCTCATGCATATAGTTACATATGTAGACATGCTCAGATATATTTAAATGATAAACTTCTGAAAAGTTTTACAGATTTTTACAGTTCCAGTGATGGATTGGATCTGTAGTCTTCGAATCAGCTTTCTCCTTTCTGGTTTTGAGAAGCCTAATTTCTCAAGATTGGTATTTAGGCAGTGTGTTACATATCCCAGGGCCCCAATAATTACAGACATAAACCTGAACTTGTAATCTGGATAGAGTAACTGCAGATTTCTCAATAGTTCAGCATAGGTGTTCTCTTTTTCATTGATCTTCACCTTTATGTTAACATCCGCTGAGCAGCTAATTTCCACAACTGTGAACAGTTTCTTTTCTCTATCCCAAATCATTATATTAGGTATGTTGTGCTTACATTTTATTGAGGTCTTCACTGGTACATTCCACCAGTATTCCTTTTTATTATGAGTGGCTATGGCTTCTACCATATTGTGGGTTTTTATTTCTTTGTCCTTGAGATTATCCTTCCAATGGATTTCATTATAGAGTGTCCTAGTTACTATGTATGTATGTATGTGTGTATGTATGTATGTATGTATGCATATATGTATGTGTGTGTGTGTATGTGTGTGTATGTATGTGTGTGTATGTATGTGTGTGTATGTATGTATGTGTGTATGTATGTGTGTATGTATGTATATATGTATGTACATTCATACATATGAATGTGTATGTGTTCATGAGTATATTTATATAAATTCTTTTATGCTCACTCACTTTTTTCTTTCTTTAGTTCCTTCTTTCTTGGTCCTTATGATATTTCCTAATATCATTTTGTAGGAATGGGATGAATCCCTTGCTTCTTTAGCCCAAGGCCAAGCTGACCGATGTGTTTTTGGACCAGGCAACCTCTTCTTGTAAGTGTTTATGTATACATATACATTAATTTTTTCTTATATCTTCATTCTTTTATGTTTTAAATGGTTTCAATAATTGGATTGTGGCCAGTTGGAGCATCATCTTCAAGAGTTTTAGTTAAGTAAATCAATAATAATACTGTGTCTTGTTTCACTATTCTCATAAAATGCAAAATGCAAAGAGGACATTGGTGTAAACAGATATAGGAAGATAAGTGAGTCATACAGAAATCCCACAGTATTTCTGTTTGAATGTGGCTTTTTATTTTCATCTCATATTGATATAGTCACACACCCTCATTATTCTAGAAATTTGAAGGGGAAAGACATACACACACGTACTTGTGTGTACATGTGCACACATACACAGATGCACAATACACTCCAACACACAGATGCACGCATACACTTATGTGTCAATTCTATTTATCAGTTTACACCAACACATTTGCATACACATACCCACACATGCATACACACAGGCATACACATATGCATGTGTGTGTATGTGTGTGTGTGTGCTTGTGTGCATACTGACTTCATGAACTCATTCAAACCTTTATCTAAAGTAGCTACCAGTTTGTCTAAATAACAAACAAATGTTCAAACGTTTAAAATAATGCAATATTTTCTGTTGGCCTTTCATGGGCCATCAAAACCTTCTTTATTTCAGTCTGAACGGGACAAATGTTGGTCAGAATTCAGTTGCAGTACAAGGAAAATTAAAGCCAGAAGAAATAGTGGAAATATTCCAGTCTCAGTCTTCAAACTATATTTATTCAACAAATAGTTGTAGGAAAGGTAAAAACTGTGAAGCATATACACAGGTAAGGCAATGACAGTGGTGGTGGCGGTGGCGGTGGTGGTGGTGACAGCAGCGGTGGAAACGATGAAAGCAGCAGCTGTGACAGCGGTGATGGTGGTAATTTTTGTTGTTTAGCACCATGTTAAAATGAATTCAACAGAATGGTAGTCAGAGAAGTTCCAGTCACTATTGTCCTGTGTCTCTCTTATCTCTTATACAAGCCACTATGTCTCTAAGGCCTTCATTGGTCAAAGTTAGCTATGTGTCTGCACCTGGAAATTCTCCAGGGCACAGAGCTGTGCAAGCTTTTTTTCTTTTTTTTTTAAAGGAAAGAGTAGCAGTTAGCCATTCAACAGCCCTTTCCTCTCCCCTGATGTTGTCCAAGTGAAAGCAAGGACTGATACAGTTTGACGCCAGTGTCTTTACAAGTGGGCTTAGAACATAAAGAACCAGAACAAATACCACAAGGTATTTTGTTAAACATTTTAATAATTTCACCAATAACATGCAGGAGTAACTATGTGGTAAGAAGCTTGCTTCCCAACCAGATGGTTTGGGGTTCAGCCCCACTGTGTGGCATCTTGCACAAGTGTCTTCTACTATGGCCTTGAGCTGACTAAAACCTTATGAGTGGATTTGATAGATGAAAGCTGAAAGAAGCCTGCCATATGTGTGTGTGTGTATGTGTGTGTGTGTGTGTCCTCCCCACCACCACATGAAAACCAGTGCTGGTGTGTTTGCATCCCTATAACTTAGCAATTTGGCTAAAGAAACCAATAAAATAAATACCAATCTTTTAAAAAGTAAGTACTGGGGTTGATACATTCAACTCAAAATTCCTTAGGCTGGTACTCCAGCATGACTGCATTCTGATGACTGAAACAAGTAAAAAGAAACACTAATGATTTTCATCACCCAAGGATTATCTCCAGATAACAGATAATCATCATTGCTTCATCATCATTTACTTTTGCACAGGTCAGATTTTCTATGATTGGATATCCTTCTTGTCACCAACCCTCATTTGTTTCCAAGCAAGATGTTATTTTCCCCATGGTCAAACATATTTATAATGAGTTTTGGGAATAAATGATACTGCTCGTATGACAGTGACATTCACTTACAGCTCTCATGCAATGTCAAGATGAGGAGGAATGAATATACATACATTCATGTATTTATTTATATAAGGGCATTACTATACAATAATGCTTCACGCTATGAGGGACTCTAAGGTCAGACTACCATAAAAAACACATTTTTACCGAATGCAAGGAAATGCAACTCTCAAAGCCAGCCCCTTAAAAACAGACTGAATTAAAGATCATGATTTCGTAGTTATTGTAGTATTATACAACCTCTACTCATCAGTATAATATGGTCAAGATAAATAGCAGTAAACAGAAAATCAACATACCAAACGAACACTGTGTATCCAATATAGTACATAGAAGACTGTTTATCGCTATTTACCTATGTAAGTGGTGGGAATTTCAAATTGCATCTATATATACATACATACACATATATATGCATATGTAATGGGCTTCTTTCAGTTTTCATTTGGCAACTCTACCTCACAAGGCTTCGGTTTGCTTGGGGCTATAGTAAAAGATATTTGTCCAAGATGTCTTGCAGGGGAACCAAATCTTAGTCTCTGTGGCTGGGAAGCAAGCTTCTTAACCACACAGCTACACCTGCATCCGTCCATGCCTCACATATGTACAACATACAGAAAATAGCACCATCATACTACACATACACACATATATAATTTAGTTTACTTTCAATACAATTGAAAATACCAAACTAAAACTTTGTACATTAACAAGACATAGAGAACTCAGCCAGGTTGTCCCAATGAAAGTACACAACGAAAATAAGACACTAAAAAATCAGAAAAAGAAAAGAAGAAATAAGGAATAAGAAGAAAATCTATGGGTTTTATACTTATTCCTTACTTCTACAAGGTTATTTATTTTTTTCCTTGTGGAACAATAATATTTATGCTTAAGTATGTGCATTATGAAGAGAAGGGGGTATTTAATGTTTGGATCAGGGCCTTCATTAATGAACATTTTTTTTTTGCTTAAGTAAGTTTAGCAGTGAAAGTGCATAAATATTAAATCCAACTTTTGAAGTCTTGTAAGTAAAACTTCACTGATTGCTCCAAATAAAGGTTTTTTTTTTTTTAAATACTCAGTTCTTTATTGCAGTTAATATGGTATGAAACTAATAAAGTTGGTTGTGGTCAACAGTTCTGTGATAGTCTTCAATTTTCTGATGGTACCACAGAAAAACAATGGTGGATATATGTATGTGATTATTCCCCACCGTAAGGAAAACAGCAATTTTCTCTCCTTTCAATAAGTGTTCTGCATAATTTTCTAAATATTTTATACATATTCTAATTGCCTGTTCAATTTATTTTTTACTTATTCTTTATTCTATGTAACTGGAAGATTACATAAAATAGAGAAATAAAAAAAATAAAAAAAGCAAGCTAACTATAATTGGTACTCAAATTGATTTCTGAGTTTGATGTCAGTTTATCTTTCTCAGTGGAAATTATCCAGAACACCCATTCTTTCCATCAACTTATGAAGCATGTGAGCTCTGCAACTTAAGTCCAGGAACTCGCTGTTTACGAAATCAATGTAGTAAGTATGCAGTATTAACATTTTCTGTACCTAAATATTATTTTTGTATCAATGAGCCATGTGCCTATTGGGAAAAATTTCATTTATCAACATCTTACAACTTTTGGCTAGCCGTCATTTTATGTTCATCTATTGATATGGCAACTCCATCTGTCTCTTCAATAAGATCATTAATAACATTACCATCTTCCAGTCTAAGAGAATCTAGGAAGTTTATTGGTTATATTCCTTCTGTCTCAGAATAATGAATAAAACAACAATAATAATGATCATGATGATAATAATAATGATAATAATAATAATAATAATAATAATAATAACCCTTTCTACAGTGGGCACAAGGCCTGAAATTTAGGGAAGGGGGCTAGTTGATTACATCAACCTCAGTGCTCAACTGGCACTTATTTCATCAACCCTGAAAGGATGAAAGGCAAAATCGATCTCAGCGGAATTTTAAATTGGAACATTAAAACATGAAATGCCACTAAGCATTTTGCCCAGCATGTTAACAATTCTGCCAGTTCACCACCTTAATAGTAATTATTATTATTATTATTATTATTATTATTATTATTATTTTTATAATAACTCTTTGTACTAAAAGCCTCCAGTTCTGGGGAAGGGGGGGCTAGTCAATAACTTTGACCCCAGTGCTTGATTGGTATTTATTTCAGTGACCTCGAAAAGCTGAAAGGCAAAGTTGACCTAGATGGAATTTGAACTCAGAATGTAAAGACGGGTGAAATGCTGCTAAGTATTTTGCCCGGTGTGCTAACGATTCTGCCAGCTCACTGCCTTAGTAATGATAATAATAATAATAATAATAATAATAATAATAATAATAATAATAATAATAATAATAATGGCTTCAAATTTTGCCACAAGGGCAGCAGTTTTGGGGGAGGGGATGAGTTGATTACATCGATCCCAGTGTTCAACTGGTACTTATTTTATCAACCTCAAAAGGATGAAAAGTAAAGTTGACTTCGGCGGAATAATAATGATAATAATAATAATAATAATAATAATAATAATAATAATAATAATAATAATAATAATGATAATAATAAATGCCCCAATGCAGTACCAGGCAGTGACTCTCATGGCTTCTGATCTTAACCGATTGGAAATATTGTCATGTTTTGTCTTGTTGCAACAGATGGGCTACAGCAAATATTCTGCTCAATACCACAGATTCGCTAGTCAGTTGCTGGACTTTAACCAGTTGAGCATGTCCCTTAGTGGCTGACGATATGTGAATCTCTGATCATAAGCAGAAGTAGAGGGGGAACATCATAGCCATGTGTTGAAAGGAATTCTTTGGGGTTTAGATAATTCAGCTTTGGAAACATGGGTGTTTCATTCAACATCCTTAAACAACCCTTATTCAGGGACCTTTTGAGTGAAATTGGCTATTCAACCTGAAGAAAATTCTAACTGGGCCTCACCTGCAAGGTTATGCACTGTTTATCTTGATATGAGATCACCATTTTGTGCACATATGGTTGTGATGCATGTCCTTGATGCACCCTTATCAAACAGGTAGTAATGATGGGTAAACTGGGCTTCATATATTTTACCCCAGTGTGTCTTTGATGACAGGCACTGCTCTCTCACTCAAGAATAATAATTATTATTATGATTATAATAAATGGAATCTCAGTAATATTAATTTTATTCTCATTATCATTTAATTTCCAGAATATTGTGACCCAGGACTGGAACCTGACTGCCGTGAGTTTGATTTTATGGTTAAATAATAATTCAATGAGATGAGGAAACATCATGATCATCAGCATCATTGCTTTAACATCCACTATTCCATGCTTGCATGGGTTGGACAAAATTTGTGAATTTTCTTTTGGCAGATGTCCTTCTTGTATATATATATATATATATATATATATATATATATATAT
>NC_068982.1:66487895-66494913 GCF_001194135.2 Octopus bimaculoides | reverse complement strand
TATATATATATATATATATATATGTATATATATATATATATAAAACAGGCTTCTTTCAGTTTCCATTTATGAAATTCACTCACATAGCTTTGATCAATTCATGGCTATAATAGAAGACACTAGCCCAAGGTGTTACACAAGGTGGGACTAAACCCAAAACCATGTGGTTGGGGAGCAAACTTCTTAGTGCAGAACAATGCCTACACCTGGTAAATATACTTATATTAAATTTTAAAACTCATTTATTATTATTTGAGAAGTAACTTCATCTATCATCATCATCATCAACATTTAACGTCTGTTTTCCATGCTGGCATGGGTTGGACAGCTTGATGGGAACTGGCAAGGCTAAGGGCTGCACCAGGTCCCATAGTCTATTTTAGCTTGATTTCTACAGTTGGATGCCCTTCCTAACACCATCCACTCTACAAAGTGTACTGGATGCTTTTTATGTGGCACCATCACTAGTACCTTTTCAGTGGCACCAGCATCAGTGCCTTTTATGTGATACTAGCACCCACACCAATGAAGGATATCACAAGCACATACACATGTAGAAACACGTGTGGCTTTGTGGTTAAGAAATTTACTTCCCAACCATGTGGGTTTTTTTTAGGTTTTAATCACAGTAATCAGCACCTTGGACAAGTGTTTTCTGCTATAGCCTCAGGTTGACCAAAGCCTTGAGAGTGAATTTAGCAGAATTGAAAGAAGCTCATCATACATACATGCATACATACATACATACATACATACATGCATATATGTGCGTGTATATATATATATAAAACCCATGACCACTATAGTTCATAGAGGTTAAATGATGATGACGACAACAACAACAACGATGAGGATGTGTGTGTGTGTGTATGCACATGTGCACATGCATGTGTGTGTGTTTCTGTGTTTGTAACTCCTTGCCTTGACATTGTGCAATATTTGTAAACAAGTGTCACTATCATATAAGTGGTGTCATTTGGTTTCAAAATTTCATGAAAACATGTCCAACCATAAGGGAAACATCGCCTTGCTTAGAAACAGGTGAAGCTTGGCAACAGGACAAGCATCCAGACATAGTAAATCTGCCTCAACAAATTTTGTCTGACCCATGCAAGTATGAAAATGTAGATGTTATGATGATAATGGTGTAAGCAATCAAATTAGTTGCATCTTAGAGTGAATAAAAATTCTAATAAGTATTAAAAATACATTAAAATAATGCAAATATTATTGAAATCTGATTTTGACAAGTATGATTGACAAAATGAGACATATTTCAGTCTATTAGATCTCTTCAGCTAAGCACATCTTACTCTGTGCTTGCTAAACTAGTTATTAGAGGATCTGCAAAATGATGCTGAAAACTGTGTTTTAAAAGGAGGATAAAGGATAAAGATCCTTCCCGAGTCATATAGACTCATAGGACCAGATTTCCAGGTTCCATGGTGCATGCACTCCACCATTCCATCGCAGGATTACTCATTTTTGCCAGCTGAGTGGACTGGAGCAACATGAAATGAAATGTTTTTGCTCAAAAACACAATGTATTGCCAGGTCCAGGAATTAAAACCACAGTCTTATGATCATGAGTCCAACACTAAGCCATGTTTCTGATTGTACCAGTGCTGATCCAGATCAATATATCCTCTCTTCGGATGGCAAATCTTTGTGTTCTCTTTAGAAGTTACATCACTACAATTATATTCTTCTAAAATTTAACTAAAATTTCATATTTTCTTAAATGAAACAAGTATAACTCTTATATTTAGGACCCTTTAATTTCACACTTTGCCGTTCTGACAAAGACCCCTGTTGCCAAAATTGGGATCGCCAGTTCTGTATACCTGATACAGCTTACTTCAATTATATGGCACTTAATTGTGGTGCCACTTGTGAGTAAGTAATCAAAATGTTTTGTTTCTTTAAGTTTTACCTTACCTGAATTAGCCCATTTTATATTTTGAAATAGTCTTTGATGGAGACTTACTGCTGAGGGGTTTCTTTCTTATTTTACAATGCTAATAATAATAACATTGATAATGATTTTTTTTTCATTTGTCACAAGGGCTCAAGACATTGAGAGATACAATAATAATAATAATAATAATAATAATAATAATAATAATAATAATAATAATAAAGTGATTGTAAATTCTCAATCGCATGATAATGCTGACGCGTAATCACGGAGATGTGAGTTCGAGTCCACAGCTAACCACCTACACTTTTTTTCTGCAAAATAGGGGTAGTTTATCCTGTTCAGGCTATATTATTAGCATTATCCTGCGATTGAGAATTTAAAACCACTTCTTTAACTTTCTAAGACATCTCAACGCCTCTAAAAGCAAACTTCGTTTGTTTGTTTACGTTTGTCGTAATTTGAATTTAATAATAATAATAATAATAAATGCCCCAATGCTGTACCAAGCAGTGGCTCTCATGGCTTCTAATCTTAACTGATTGGAAGTATTATCATGTTTTGTCTTGGTGCAACAGATGGGCTACAGCAAATATTCTGCTCAATACCACAGATTCACTAGTCAGTTGCTGGACCTTAACCAGTTAAGTATGTCCCTTAGTGGCTGACTATATGTGCATCTCTTATCATGAGCAGGGGTAGTAGGGCAGCATCATAGCCATATGTTGAGAGGGATTCTTTGGGGTTTGAATAATTCACCTCTGGAAACATAGGTGTCTCGTTCATCAGCTGTACACAAATCCTATTCAGAGACCTTTTGAGTGGGATGGGCTACTTGATCTGAAAAAAATTCTAACTAGGCCCCCACCTGCAAGGTCAAGCACTGTTTACCTTGATATGAAATCACCATATTGCACATATATGGTTGTGATGTATGTGCCTGGTGTACCCTTATCAGATGGGTAGTCATGCTGGGTATATTGGGTCTCATATATTTGTACCCCAGTGTCACTTTGATAGCATGCATTGGTCTCTCACTCAATAACAACAACAACAACAACAACAACAACAACAACAACAATAATAATAATAATAATAATAATAATAATAATAATGTTGATTTTGAATTTTTGCACAAGGCCAGCAATTTTGAGATGTGTTAGTCAATATCATTGACTTCAGTACTTCACTAGTACTTTATTTTACTGAACCTGAAGGGGTGAAAAGCAAAGTTGACTCCAGTAGAATTTGAAATGAGAAAGTAATAAGTTGGAAGAAATACCGTTAGGCAATTTGTCTGACATTCTAATTATTCTACTAGTGCACTACTTTGATGATGATGATGATGATGACGATGATGATGATGACAATGATGATGATGATGATGATGACGACGATGATGATGATGACAATGATGATGATGATGATGATGATGACGATGATGATGATGACAATGATGATGATGATGACGATGATGATGGTGTTCATTGATAAAGAAAAATTTGTGAAAAAACTGTCCACATAAACTGCAGATTTACTGGTGGCTGCTGTAACCAATATGGAACAGGGAAACCCAGCTACAATGGCTATATGGAAAATTATTTTCTGGCATCAGTGCTGTTATGCTAAAGCTCTTCCTCAATCAAGGTCCGTCATGCATGTGTTTTTGAAGGAAGTAACAAACTCAAAAATAGTGATGATCAGTGTGATAGGTGCTAAGGGATTTCTTCAAACTCTTCATGCATTTTCTTTGGTTCTTCTCCATCATGGTGGCCAGTGGATCATTCATCATATAGCACAATATTTGGGAGACAATATCCTCCATCTTGGAAGCTGTATTGTCCAGTGCAACTGCAACTTAAACAGCATTCATCTACCATACTATTCACAACCCTAACACAGAAAATATTTAATGGCTTCACCAACAACAAAATATCTACATGTCATTCTAAGTACCATCAACATCAGAAGCTTTTAATTCTATTTCCCACAATCCACTCATACAAAAAGATACTCAAAGTCAGAAGAAACAATACAAAACACTGTTTAGCCCACTATTTGTCAGGCTACCAAGCCTTATGTAATGTACAAGAACAACACTTCCAAACCTGAAATTTCCCAAATAAAATACCCAAGGATCTATTTTCTCACCATCTCTTTTCATTCTATGCCTATACAACCTTCTGACAGCTCCATAATACAATCAAAGAGCCTTATATACAGATGAAATCACATTTATATTCACCCATCATTTTTCAGATTCTGCTGCACAACTTTTCCAGCCTTACATAAATCTCCAAACTCTGCAACAACTAACTTGAAGAAATCTTAACCAATTGGTGAGACTACTAAGTGTGTTGCATTTATTTAAAGCTGAGTTAACTCTGCATGCAAGTGTCAGACATCTTAACTATGCACACAGCACAGTACCTATGGCAGTTTATGAGCTTGGAGCTCTAGCTCTCAATAGTTGAGCACATAAGTGTTGCGTGACACATCAATAATTTAACTACCAGTATTCCATGAAATTGTAACTACAACAGAGGTAAAAGCAGTAGTAGCAACAGTGGAAGTTCTGCTTTGTATTATTGTGGCTTAAACAGACCTATGTTTAAAAGCATTCCAACCATGACCTCTCAGTTATAGTGGAACTACATTATCCATTGTGTCCTTTCTTTTCTCCGAACAGTAGAATGTGATTTGTATAAGATTTGGCTGCTATGTTTGTCTGGTTAAAATGTTATATTGTGAGATACGATATTGGGCTAGGGTGTAGTATAGTATGGGAGAATTTACGAAAAAAACAACAACAGACGAGGACAGGTGGTGTAAACAACAAAAGGATGTATTAGTTTAACGCTCAGAAATAGAGAAAGTCTTTAACGTTTCGAGCTACGCTCTTCAACAGAAAGAATAAGGAGAAAACAAGGAGAAAAACACGGAGAAAAAAAATTGAATGTTGTGGTCAGCGATCTATCATGGCGACTGCCGGACAGAAAGTTCTCACAGGAGAGCTAAGAAAAAGGGGAGATAACAAAAGGGGAAAGAAGCGGTGATCCAAATACGAGAAGCTGTGTGTGTGTGAGAGAGAGAATGCTGGTGATCTTAACGTATGTATGTGTGTATATGGTATGTTATAGTATAATATTGTGTATTAAGATGAAGTTATTGGTGTGTTACCATTGATATATAAATATAATGAATCAGGTATGTTATGATTTAGTGTGGTGTGCTCAGATGAAGTAAGTAGTGTGTTATCATTTATGTATAATATAGTGAATTGTCTATAAAGTGTTTACAAACGATATGTTTACTTTTCAGTTCATATATGTGTTTGTTTTAATGAATATTCCACGAGGACAGACAATATACAGCTAGAAATAACCCAGTGAAATACATAACTTGAAGTAACCCAGTGAGCATATAGCAAGTGAACAAACTGCTTTGACTGGATTAATTTGAAATTGAACCCATATACTCTTTGTAAACATACTCATCAACACACATTCTTAACATCCCACTGTCTGCCAAAACATCGAACGTCAAACAAAATAATTATCAAATAAAAGTAATATTGATAATACACATAATACTGAATTTTTTCTATTATTTCAAGTTAGTCTTTTTATTCTTTTATTGATCTTCATCACTGAACTGTATCCAGGATGGGACACTGCATTGAAAAGTCATTTAATTTAATCTCGTTACTTTGTCTTATACTTATTCCATTGCTCTTGCATTGTGTGTGTGTGATTATGTGTGTGTATATGTATGTATGTGTTTTGTATATTAACAAAAGTACCAACTCAGCATCATTTTGAGTATATGTGCACTTGTAAACCATATATGATATTGTTAATAAATTTGTGAATATCTCACAGAATATTCAAAAGCTAAGAATGAGGAATCAGCCAGCATGGGTTTTGCATTTCTCAAAGACTCATAAAATCACTTACCTCACCTCTCTTTGACACTGTGCAAAGTAAAAGTAATAAGTGTGAAATGAAAGGAGCAGGCAAGCAATTACTGAAATAAAGGTCTTTGTCTTTTAAAGACCAAATGCCTGAAAAAAAGAATTGTATAATGTGCAGATTTTTTTACTACCAACACATCAGGTTACATAGAGCTAACATAAAATCTTTTCAAAAACCATGAGCACAACAACCCATTTCCACCTGAAGAGCTCCACTGCACTTTAAAGCACAATTGAAAATCTCTGGAAGTAACAAATAATGCACAAGCATCTACAAATGAATCACAGTGTTGTCTTCTGTGTTTTACAGAGAAACACCCCATCATCTGTCAATCCATCCTTATCTTAAATATACAAACTAATTTTGAGTAGGAACCATGCCAAAATTGACATCAAACCTGTTAGATCCTGTCAAGCCATTCAACCTATGTCAGCATAGAACATGGATGTTAAAAGATGATGATAATGATGATGATGAGGGAGAGAGAGAGAGAAAGAGACATATATCACATATAAAATAACAATTTATGAATGAAACAATATTTTAGAAGATAAAACTTTAGCAAAACATGTAATTGATGTGCGGAGAGAGACTACATTTAAACCTCACCAATAAAAAGTGATGTTAGTGGCCAGTCACAGAGATGTGGTCAAATGTTTTGGTACCTCACAGTGGACAATATAAGGTAATATATACATACAATAAGAGTGGATGAAGCTTTTTTATGGTCTTAATTGGCCAAATTCGAAAACAGTGACGAAAACCACAAAGGTCGAACGAATATAAATAAAAACAAAAATGTGGGGAGAGGTGGGAAGAGGAAAATTCACAAGATACGGTTTTTTCCTTCATAGATTTTAGGAAAATGGATATCTTTCAATGAAATTTGATATAAATACCTTTCAAACGGTATAGATTACGATTATAAAGAAATTTGTGGAGAATTTTTTTTCCGAGGGGGTGGGGAGAGGACTTTCAAAGAGAAAGAAATTCATAAATTATTTTTTTGTTTGAGTGTAATGGAAATAAGTTTGAAAAAAAATATTTAGATTCATTTATTTTTCGTTTGTGTAAAAGAAAAAGGTTTTAAGAAAGATCCCATGTATCATAGTGAGAGAAACAAAAT
>NC_068982.1:66486021-66487313 GCF_001194135.2 Octopus bimaculoides | reverse complement strand
AGGGTTAGGGTTAATTGTTTCAGAATCGTTTGTTTATGTAGTCGGCACTTAATGTATATCGGCTGAATGGACGTCAGTGATTGGTTGAAATTACAGAAATACGAGAACTTTCACATGGAATAACTTATGGATTTCTTTTTTTTTTTTAAGAAGACTAAGAGAAAAAGATGTTTTATATGACACATTCTACCAGTGTTCCAAGTCTCAAAGTGTTTCGTTAATGAAAAATGTGGCCCCCGTTTTAAAAAAGATCCAACAATCGGATCTTGCGAATTTTCCGAAAGTCCTCTCATCACCCTCCGGTTCAATGGTGCACATTTTTGTTTTCATATTCGTTTTTTAACACCTATTTCACTTTTTGTTTTGATGGCCTGGTGTTAAAGTGAACATTAACCGATCATTTGCCTAGTTGATATAGTTTTTATAAAGCAGTGAACATTTATTTTTTAAAAATCTATTTCTTTTCTTAGTCAAAACTGCAACAAATCTTACTCATTGTGCCCCACCCCATCCTCCGTCTAAGACACGGTTGTCTCTCTCCATTTTTTCTCTCCTCGTCTTTTCTTTCTGTAACCTATTTTTTATGAGCGCAAACCTAATACACACCGCTTCTTTGTTTTTTATCGCATATCCGTTTTTAAATTTTTGCACTACACACACACACATATAACACAGAAAACAGTCCATCGGTTTATTGTCTTTGGTCGATATGACTCTCGAATAAAAACTGTGAAATTCTAAGTGAAAAATAAATACATTTACACCTACGCAAGCATACCCGAACACGAAATGTTCCACTGAAGTGTTTGTTTGCGTCAGACGGAGTCGACGTTGACTGGTATAGTAAAACAAAGACATACATACATACATACATACATACATAATTATATATACCAACACCCACGCAAAAGCTCACCCTCCATGTACACATGTATAAATTCAAACATGCGCACTACATACAAATACATTGGCACATGTACCCATTCAGACATCCCTTCACAAACATGCACACACAATTAACTGCCCCAAATCCTCTCGAATTACTATCACCGGAAATAGGCTGTTGAAGTCTTCACCTGCATACATCCAGTTGCTTAAAATAACTGATAAATAATCTCGACGCAGTCTTAAATCTGGATAGAAACTAAGGGACAGAGAGAAGGAGCAATACTTTATATCTATGGCTCATTGGTGTTTACACTTCCTTCATATTTACCTCAATGTAGTTTCCCTTAAAAAAATATTTCTCCTCTCACAAGGATATTCATTGTAATTTATGTTTTGGTTATATA
>NC_068982.1:66480676-66484917 GCF_001194135.2 Octopus bimaculoides | reverse complement strand
ATATATATATATATATATATATATATATATATATATATATATAATTTTACCCTTACATAAGGAGATGGTTGTGTCAAAATGGTATTAAAAGCTTTGTTGCAACCAGTATTTACAGGATTCGGGGTGCAAGGTAAAGGAGAAAGGTGGCTGCAAAAATACCACCTGTAATCCTCATACTTGTAACATCTCTGGCCTTCTTTGCAAATCGTTGGCAGGACTTAAATGTCACATTCGACATAAGCATTATAGCCGACCAAGAAAGAGTACGTTGTCGGAGCCTCATACGTCGGAATCGACGGGAGAGTCCATCATTTATGTATATAAATCTCGATTTATATCATTATCTATCTATCTATCTATCTATCTATCTATCTATACACATACATATACACGCATACATGCACATACATGTATGTTGTTGTTGGCACTCCGTTGCTTACGACGTCGAGGGTTCCAGTTGATCCCATCAACCGAACAGCCTGCTCGTGAAATTAACGTGCTGAGCACTCCACAGACACGTGTACCCCTTAACGTAGTTCTCGGGGATATTCAGCGTGACACAATGTGACAAGGCTGACCCTTTGAATTACAGGCACAACAGAAACAGGAAGTAAGAGTGAGAGAAAGTTGTGGTGAAAGAGTACAGCAGGGTTCGCCACCATCCCCTGCCGGAGCCTCGTGGTGCTTTAGGTGTTTTCGCTTGATAAACACTCACAACGCCCGGTCTGAGAATCGAGACCGCGATCCTATGACCGCGAGTCCGCTGCCCTAACCACTGGGCCATTGCGTCTCCACTGTATTTCATATTATTTACATGATTACCGTAGAAAACATCTCCATTCTTAACTTTCTCTTTTTCTCTTAGTAATCAATACTACCCTATCCCCTCTATATATACGCGACCTCTATGAAACTAATCTGTTCTTTTTTTCGATGCTTTCTCTCTCTCTCTCTCTCTCTCTCTCTCTCTCTCTCTCTCTCTCTCTCTCTCTCTCTCTCTCTCTCTCTCTTTCTCCCTCTCTCTCTCTCTCTCTCTTTCTTTCTCCCTCTCTATTTCTCTCCCTCTCTCTCTCTTTCTCTCTCTCGGTCTCTCCCCCACTCCTCTCATTCTCTTCTTCTCTCCCTCTACCCTCTTTCTCCCTCTCTCTCTGTATCTCTCTCCCTTCTCTCCCGCTCCCATCTCTTCCTCTCTCCCTCTTCCTCCCTCTCTCTCTGGATATGTCGTATTCTGTGAGAAAAACGCTGGAGCATGTCCTGTTGTCAAGAAGGGCAATACCTCTGACTCTGCTGAGTATCGAACTATCACACTGACTTCGACCATCACACATACATCGAGGAGACAGATCTCCCGTCGTAGACAACGTATGAGTGTTCAGTTTTTGCTGAACGACTTACATAAATTACTTGTTTATAGTGATCAAATGTATGTGCTGTACCTTAACTCACTCCCTCGATCAAATTGATATTGCTTGTACAAGTGCACAAGTGTATCACGCATCAGGTGTCGAAATGATCGCAGAGTAACGTGACTTTTTAGCCCAGCCAAAGATCTACAATGTCTTGCACAGAATTGGCATCCAAAACCTTTACTGGCAATAGCTGGCTGTTGTTGTAATTGGGCTCCATGTACCTTTGCGTGTCGTTCAAGTCCTCCTGCTGAATCACACTCCCTTCCACATGCTCGACAGACATGATTAGTATGGTGTGTAGCATCATCACCAGCGGCCTGGTAGTCAATCATCGGTCTTGCTTTATGACTACGAAGATGACTCATAAGCCCAGCTTTACTGAGGCACATACATACGTACATACATACATACATACATACATACATACATACATACATACATACGGCACAGTGAAGATTTGTAAGAGATTCCTAAAATTCTCCACCTGAGATTCTTTAGGTGAATGAATGCACACACTTGGGTGTATGCATCGACAGTGCAACCAACACAGCAACTCAATCACATATTTACAAACACCGGGAAATCCCTTAACTCAAAACGTTTTGTCGTTTTGTTAGTAACTGGCTTGAACACTCTTAAGAACTTAAATTAAACTCAAAGAAAAATCATACATACATACATACATACATACATACATAGTCTCTGTGTGTGTATAAATTTGAAATGTAAAAGAAAATTAGCAGATATATGTATTTAAATAGTATAACTTGGTAAGCAGAGGTAAAGTTATGGACTTTTCCTCTTCAATGCGTTACAATAAATAGTCTATATTTTTAATGTAATACCTTTTCATACCTTACCTTGCTACTTTTTGCCCCAATGTTTCTCTCTGGGCTCCATGCATCTACACTTAGTTCAGTTATCAAACACTCTTTCGCTTCACCATATTGCAAGCTCTCAACCTTCTCCTCATGTTTCGAGAATTATAATCATACCCATGTATGACATTCTCGACATTCTTCTTATGTTTTACCTTCGTCTGTTATTTTCTGAAGAATGACTAAGTTTCAATTTATTTTCAGTGTCTATGTTTCTCAAATCCCTTGTAAATTTGAAACTCTTCACTCCCTTTCTATATTTCAAGATTTCTACTTTTTCCCTTGACCAAAGCACTCTCAACCTCAACTTCAGCCAATGTTTCATCACTCCCTGGACTCTTTCAATCGCTGTCTATCTTTGGCCAGTCGTGGCTATGTAAGTCCCAGGTAGCAGGTGAAATTATCTCTCCATCTTGTCTTTGGTCGCCCTCTTGATCGTGTCCGTTGTCTTCTGGACAACAGATGGCCAGTCACCCTGACTGTCCATTTGTTGTCCTTCAGTCGTGCGATGTGGCCAACGCATCTATATTTGTTCTTCGTGATCGTGCTTATGATGTTGTTGACTCTCGTGCGCTGTCGAATCTAGGCGTTGGTTTTCTTGTTCCGCAGTGTGGTGCCGAGCAGGATTCGTTCTATTTTCCGTTGGACTACAACGAAGGCGTTCATGATGATAGTGTTGAGAGCCCATGTTTCACTGTCGTAAATCATCACTGGCGGGATGTATTCGTTAAAGATCTTTCTTCTAATTTTCATGGAAGCCTTGTGACTTCTCATGAAGTTTTCCATTTTCCCAAAGGCCGCCCAACCAAGTATTATTCTCTTGACTTTCGGGAGGAGATTTCCGACTTTCGCCACCATCTTTCCAAGGTAAACATAATTATCTTACTCTTCTATGGTTTTGCCGTTTACGGAAACGGATGCTGGTCTGGCGTGCCTGTTGAACATGACCTTCGTCATGTTAGCACGGCTAGCATGGCTGCTTTCCAACCTCTCTATACTTTGTATCTCTTAAAATCTCTCATTTATCTGTTTTACGTTCCAGCTCTGTCACAAACGCTCAACCATCCCCATAAATCACACTCACCTTACTTTTTATGAATCCATATGTATTGACCTTTTCATAATCTCATCTAGTTTCCACCTCTATACTGTCAGGTTTCTAGTTGCGATATCTCATGAATTCTTCCTCCCCGTTTCTAGTTCTCCATTGACGTCATAAACACCAACTTCTCTAGTTGCAAGTTGTCTACCCGCTCGCTCTCTGCGTATCAAACTCAACAACTTTTCCGTGTATTTAAAGCTCTCTATTCGCTTTTCATCTATCAAACTCATTATTTAGCTAACTGGCAAGCTCTGAGGTATTTTAATCCCTCCGTCTTGTTTTCTCTGTGTATTCTTTATCCATCACCTTGAGATTTTTTTCTCTATTTTTAAACCATGTATTGACATGCATTTTAGATATAAAACATGCATACGATCTGACACATAAGCTCACTCTAAATGTGCACACACACACACACACTCCTGCTCACAGACATGCATAGATAATAGACACACAGACACATATACACATATACATGTACGCACATATACACACACACAGTACTTGGTCAGTTGTCCGGTGTCCTCATAGGTCTAGGGGCTCAATGCAGAGCTACGTATGCAATGGCTTATTGTCAATAAATAAATACTATAGGGCACACAAATGCACACACATGCGCGCAGACACACACACACACACACACAAACATATACATACACGCACAAATACATAGATGTATACATAGATCAAATCCAAATATTTATGCATACACATGCACCCACATACCCAAACACACATAAACACACAAACACACATACATACACACGCACACTCAAACACACACACATATAATCTATATATACACACACACACACACACATATATATATATATATATATGTTTATATATATA
>NC_068982.1:66477398-66480487 GCF_001194135.2 Octopus bimaculoides | reverse complement strand
TATATATATATATACAGAGAGAGAGAGAGAGAAACATTCAGACAGACAGACAGACAGACAGACAGACAGACAGACAGACAGACAGACAGACAGACAGATAGATAGATAGATGTACGTACATAGGCTGTCAAGCATGACGGTGATGTGAAAGACAGTGGTGATGGTAGTAGAGGGGAAGGCGGCGAAATCATAAGTGTTGATGTTGGTGGCGTCAGAAGTCTGAATGGTGTGTATAGCAGTTGTGATGGCGGTGGCGGTGGTACTGGTGATGGCGATGGTTGAAAACAATTCAACAGAAAGAGAAAGAGAAAGAAAGAGGTTAGACAGAAAAAACGAAATTGCACTGACATCCGAATGGGAAGACAAAAAATGTTGTATATCATGCAGCTTTGCAATAAGTTCCAATCGACATATATCATTGTTTTGGTGAAAATTGTTCATTACTTGAAAATATTGCGTGGCATCTTGGGCAAGTGTCTTCTACGATAGCCTCGGGCCGACCAAAGCCTTGTGAGTGGATTTGGTAGACGGAGACTGAAAGAAGCCCGTCGTATATATGTATATATATATGTGTGTGTTTGTCCCCCTAGCATTGCTTGACAACCGACGCTGGTGTGCTTATGTCCCCGTAACTTAGCGGTTCGACAAGACAGGCCGATATAATAAGTACTAGGCTTACAAAGAATAAGCCCTGGGGTCGACTAAAGGCGGTACTCCAGCATGGCCACAGACTGAAACAAGTAAAAGAGTAATGTACTCAATGTATGAAGTGTCATTACTGGACTCACGGCCTAATGAGGAGCCCTCCACAGGAGCCAACTTAAAAGCCGCCCTAGGCTAGGCTAATACATACATGTATGCATAAATACATATGAAATTTCTATACATGTGTATGTGTATATATTTACAAATATGTCTGGCTGTGTGGCATCAAATGTATGTATGTATGTATGTAAGTATGTATGTATGTATGTATGTCTGTCTGTCTGTCTTTCTGTCAGTCTGTATGTATGTATGTATGTATGTATGTATCTATCTATCTATCTATCTATCTATCTATCTATCTATCTATCTGTGTATACACACGCACACACAAATATATATATATTCTTTTCAGTCATTTGACTGCAGCCATGCTAGAGCACCGCCTTTAGTCGAGCAAATCGAACCCAGGACTTATTCTTTGTAAGCCTTGTACTTATTATATCAGTGTCTTTTGCCGAAACGCTAAGTTACTGGGGTGTAAACACGCCAGCATCGGTTGTCAAGCGATGTTGGGGGATAAACACACACACGCACAAACATGTACACACACACATACACACATATATATTTATATATATATATATATACGACGGGATTCTTTCAGTCTCCGTCTACCAAATCCACTCACAAGGCTTGGTCGGCCCGAGGCTATTGTAGAAGTCATTTGCCCAAGGTGCCGCGCAGCGGGACTGAACTCACAACCATGTGGTTGGTAAGCAAGTTACTTAGCACACAATATATGTGTGTATGTATGTGTGTGCGTGCGCGCTTGTATATACATGCTTTCATATACATATATGTATGCGTGGGTATGTGGGCGTGTGCGTGTGTGTGCGTGTGTTGACTACATTCCTTTACAAATGCATACGTGTATGCGAGTGAATCATCTATTATAGATTATCTAATAATTTTAGTGTATTATAAAGTAGATTGAAGACATTTCTGCCTTTCTCAGGGATTATTAATGCCGTACACATACATATATATACATACACAGTCATATTAACACATATACACCTTCATCCTGGGAGTTAGATTCATTAAATGCACACACTTGTACAACACTACACATACAGCTATCAATCCATCAATCCACCCACCCAACCATTTAACTATCCATCTAGTAAACCATCCATCCATCCATCCATCCAACCATCCATCCATCTATCCATGCATACATACATACATACATACATACATACATACATACATACATACATACATACATACGTATGTACGTACGTACGTACGTACGTATACCAACATACAGATACATAGATATATAGTCATACGTATACCAACATATTCTATGTTGGTATAAGTACGTACGTAAATATAGGAATATACATATACATAGATATACAATCATACAGAAAGATTTACTAACGCACATGAGCTGCAAGCACACACGCATATTGACACTCACTCACACGCACACACTTACTGATAGAGTGAGAGAAGCACTAACTAAATATGTATGTATGTATGTATGTATGTATGTATGTATGTATGTATGAGCGATCCCATGAAATTTGCTAGGATGGGGGAAGGCTTAAAAATTACTGCGGGAAATGACAAAGTTTGTTTTGTTTTGTTTTGTCTTCCTTAGTATTTTTTTTATTGTTTCTTGCCGGAAGCTAGATAAAAGAACACCACCAACAGCAACCACAATAACAATAATAACAATAGTAATAATAATAGTACGAATAATCCTTTCTTTTATTGGACGGTGTTGGTTCTTTCATGGTTGTGGAGAAGAGATCCACTTACAAACCATATCTTTCTCTCTAAATACATTACTTATACAGCCCAGACCTACCTTATCTCGATACACTGCTCCTAATTTCCGTTATCTTTCTCCTACATACCTACGCCACATAGCGAAAATCGACTGCTTTTCAAATTGCTCCTTATATGGCCATCTTTCGGTGGATTTAGACATGTGACATGCCTCTTTCAATATTGAAATATTTCATGTACAGATACATACATACATACATACATTTATGCTTAGACGTTTACACACACACATAAACGCGCAAACAAAAAAAATGTTGAACTACATATAAACACGGATATATGTGAATGTATATTATATGTACATACGTTAATATAGTTGTTATTTTAATTGTGTAGTAAAACAATAAAACAATAAACATTGAACTCCAAAAGTGAAGTAGGGCTGTAAATTATTATTTTTAAAAAGTCATGCTTGTTGATATATACTAATACTCAGATACATACATACATATTATCATACATGCGTACATGCATTTTATATATATATATATATATATATATATATATATATATATATATATATA
>NC_068982.1:66473905-66476886 GCF_001194135.2 Octopus bimaculoides | reverse complement strand
ATATATATATATATATATATATATATATATATACACACATACATATATATATACATGTTTGTATGCCTGTTTGTCCCCCCCCCAGCATCGCTTGACAACCGATGCTGGTGTGTTTACGTCCCCGTAACGTAGCGGTTCGGCCGATAGAATAAAGTACTAGGCTTATACAGAATAAGTCCAACGATCTGTTGGACTAAAGGCGATGCTCCAGCATGGCCGTAGTCAAATGACTGAAACAAATAAAGAAATAAAAGAAAAGAATTGTATGTATGTGTGTATGCGTGTGTGTGTGTGTGTGTGTGTGTGTGTGTGTGTGCGTGTATGTGTGTCGCACACGCGCACACACGCACGCATACACACACACACAAGCACTAATATGACTGTATATCATCCAGCTCGCATATATCGTAACAGACCAAGAGCAAAAAAGGGTGTCAGTGATAATAAGGTCATGAATAAAGACGAAATGCCCCTGTCAAACTAACTGTTTGATTGTACAGATAATTACTCAAGCAATCGATTAATTAATTGATCAGTTAGTTAATTTGTTGAATAGTAATAATAATAATAATAATAATAATAATAATAATAATAATAATAATAATAATAATAATAACCTTTTAAGTGGGATGTGCTACTCGACCTGAAAAAGATTCTAACTGGGCCCCACCTGCGAGGTCATGCGCTGTTTATCTTGATATGAGATCACCATGTCGCGCACATATGGTTGTGATGCATGTGCCTGGTATACCCTTATCAGACGGGTAGTCATGATGGGTATAATGGGCTTCGTATATTTGTATCCCTGTGTCACTTTGTTGGCATGCACTGCTCTCTTACTCAATAATAATAATAATAATAATAATAATAATAATAATAATAATGATGATGATGATTTCTTTATTGATCTCAATGTAGACGGCACAGAACAAAACATTGAATGTGTGTGTGTCTGTGTGTGTGAATACGCGTTTGTGTTGTGAGGTTTTTGCGTGTAAACAGGTTTAACGTATAAAAAAAAATTGTAACAACGTGTAATTCTCAATAGGGAGGAAACGTTCGAGGGGTACTCATGGAAAAACCCCATAAAACCCCTGGTGTCCTGATTTCTGGGGCAGGTGCTTCTTCTCAGTTCCTTATTTCCGACTTACAGGCGTATACTCGGGGCAGGAACATTCACTCGCACCATGCTCGCCACTCTCATCCACCCTTCAATAAAATGGTTAAGAGGCAACCCTTCCTTCTTCACCCTTATCTTCCTCTTCAATTGATGAGGGATTAACCAAAAAAGAAAGTGTTTGTCTTCAGCGCCTTCAGTCTCGTTCACCATGGCCACCAGTCATATAAAAACTGTCTGCTATTCCTGATTAAAAAAGGGTGACGTGGTAAAAGATAGCAGTGCTGTTGTGTCACCATTAATTTTGTCAACATTCTACATTACTGATTGTTTCATCATAGTTAGTTACAGTAATCTTGTGCTTGAAACGAAGCAGTAACAGAACGAAATATTGCTTTATTCTATAAGTCGATAGCTAAAAAGTAAACAAAGACGGCTGGCTGAGAATAATGTCAGACTTGGTAAATTGTGCTGTCCAATGGCGTACAAATAATGTGAACATGTGCTGGGCTGTTGTAATCACAAATATGACTATTCGATTATAAAAAGAAAATTCCGTTTGCTTGAAAGTTTACGCGTCTCCACTTGCTGATTGATTCGTATCTGTTAAATTCGAAACAGCTGTATTTGTTCGAACTTCGGGCTCACCACTCATAGAATATTAAAAAGAAAACAACACTAGTTGTAGACTCTGTTCGAACAACATGAATAAATTGTATAAATTTCTTAGATACCAACAGAATATAAATCTCCCCCGATTTTGTTTATAGATAATGGTTTCTGATGGGGCATAAGGCCTGTAATTTTGAAGGGCAAAAGTTAGTCGACTCCATCGAAACCTGTATTTGACTGGTTCTTTATATTATCGAACCCGAAATAACAAACAGCAAGGATGATCTTGGCATGATTTGAACTCAACATGTCACGAGCCAGAACAAATTCCACAAAGCAAGTTATCCGACACTTTGACGATCCTTCCAGCTCATCATCTCTGTTGGTAGAATTAATGCAATAATTACAAGGAGTTCAAAACTGAAAATATAATTTCTTAATTTACCAATTGAAAGTTAAGTTTCCACAAACGCTTTTGTGAAAATGTACATGTATACATCAAGCAGGTAATTTATGTTATAGAAATATGGAGTATAACAAAGCTCTGTTCTGGACTCACTTTTGTTCCTCAATTTACCAACTACACACACGAGCTAGATGACGACGCTAGAGTGGTGTTAGAAATCAAGCAAGACAACAAGGTATGCACGATACATAGCAATGGACAAATGACATGTCATTCAACTATCCAAAAATTCCCCAAATTCGTTGGTTATCCTTTTTCTCTAACGGAATGAGAATCCCTAACAAAATGTTCAATCTTAAACCCAAACAAAGAAACACTTCAAAACTCTAAGTACGCTCGTCACATGGGGATAGTTATGCCTGCAGATTCATGTTTCTTCTCTAAATATGTCTAGATCACAGTTGTTGAAAATTGTCAATGAAAGATCCAACAGTAACGTTGATACTTTAGAAATCCTTGGTTTTGAGTAGGTTGAGTAATTGTTCACACTTTTGGTGGTCTTCTAACAGCCGAGGCCCTACGAACCAACAGCTGAATCTGCAAAAAGCATTCACGCAAGGAAAACAAAAAAAAAATACAGAGAAGCATTTACATTAACTAGTTGCGAAACACATACAAACATTGGTCACCTCGACATGTGTGTGTATGTATGTATGTATATATGTATGTATGTATGTATAGATAGATAGATAGATAGATAGATAGATAGATAGATAGATAGATAGATAGATAGATAGATAGATAGATGGATGGATGGATGGATGGATGGATGGATGGATGGATGGA
>NC_068982.1:66473004-66473895 GCF_001194135.2 Octopus bimaculoides | reverse complement strand
GATAGATAGATAGATAGATAGATAGATAGATAGACAGACACGCAGACAGACAAACAGACAGATAGATAGATAGATAGATAGATAGATAGATAGATAGATAGATAGATAAATAAATAAATAGATAGATAGATAGATAGATAGATAGATTAATAGACAGATAGATAGATAGATAGATAGATAGATAATGATGTGCGATTACACACGATATACATACATAAAGGCATGTATGTATACGTGTACATCTACACACAGACACAAACATATACACATATGCACACAGCGTACGTAAACATGTGGGTGTATGTATAGTCTCATGAACATCCATAAATACCTACGCACATCATTCGGGTACCACTAAACGCTTATTCCTCTTCAAGTCAGTAGCTAACTTTAAAACATGATGGATTTAATAAATTACATACTCCCTACACCCTAATATATCTTGTTCTTCTTATTATTTATTTATTTATTCATTTTATTCATTTCCCCGTGGGTAAAACAGAAAGGGTGGTAACGACTAACCTTTGTGTATTTAGGGGATGTCGATTTGTTGATTTTACTAGTTTAAACGGCGACTTTAAATCTTTCTATTAAATCGTAATTTAGAACTTCCCGTTGCACATTACGGGCGAGTGGTGAGGAAGGAAGATGGAGAGATTGATAAAGTCAAATTTCTTCTCCCAGCGGCACACCTTTTAAAAATATGTTTGTGTGTGTGTGTATGTGTGTGTGTGTGTGCATGTATGTATGTATGTATGTATGTATGTATGTATGTATGTATGTAAGCATGAATGTACGTATGTTTAGATGTATATATATATATATATTATAAAATCTGGTAATTAGTCATATATTAATTAATATCGATTATTCGCTTATATGTATACATAT
>NC_068982.1:66469790-66470462 GCF_001194135.2 Octopus bimaculoides | reverse complement strand
GTGTCATATAAAACATCTTTTACTCTTAGTCTTCTTAACAAAAAAAAAGGAATTCGCAAGTTATTCCATGTTAAAGTTGTCGTATTTCTGTAATTTCAACCAATCACTGACGTCTATTCAGCTCAATAGAGTTACTGCTGGGCGGTCATAAAAATGTTATTCCCTGTGACATATTTCATCCGGTTTAATCGTAATTTATACGCATATATTGTTTATATAATAAATTACGCTGTGCGTATCTATGTGTGTAACAATTTTAGAGTTCGGATTCTAGAGTTAGGGTTAGGGTTAGGGTTAGGGTTAGGGTTAGGGTTACTCTAAGTATGCGCCTGTAAATCGGAGAGCAAGAGAAAGGGCTCGTACCTTTGGTGGTCAGGGTTATCTTGGATTTGCATCATTTCTGTTATCACATACTTGGTATTATACTATGTATAGTTTTATCTCATTTCAGTCTTATCCATTTCTTTCACCCTATCCTTCATGTAAATCCCCACTCACACTGTTTCCTGCCTTTGTGATGTACCCTGTGGCTAACGAAAGTAATTAGTATAAATTATTATTATTACAAAAATAACAATAATAATAACACTAATCATGATGATGATGATAATAAGTGTACATATTTGTGTGTGTGTGTGTGTGTGTGTGTGTGTGTGTGTGTGTGTGTGCGTG
>NC_068982.1:66461805-66469773 GCF_001194135.2 Octopus bimaculoides | reverse complement strand
TGTGTGTGTGTGTGTGTGTGTGTGTGTGTGTGTGTGTGTGTGTGTGTAGCAAATGTTAGAAATATCCCCGCGCGCGTGTAAGAGTGTATACATACATACATACATACATATATACATACATGTGAATTAAACAAACGGTAAGGTACCAACATCGTCAAAATCTTTCTGAAGCATTTCAGATAATTTCTTCAACATCTTTGCTATATCAGCTTCGTATCTTCTTTCTGCTCGGTTTCCACCATAATGTTTCCACCCTAGCGCTTCTCTCGGTATCCGTCCATTACTACATCTCATTACAGACCAACACACTTTAAATTGGATGTTGGCAGAAAACATTCACATTCTTTTGAACTACATTATAGCAAGATTTTGGTCTTTCTTTCGCACCAAACCGAATACACTTGTAATCATTCCAACACGTAGCAACAATTTTGTTGTACAACTAGATATATGTATACACACACACACACACACACACACACACACACACACACACACACACACGTACGTGCGCGCACAAACACACACACATGTAAATGTCGAACAATGAAAATGAGTGCTCAGCACCGCATTCGTGGATATAATTTCTGTATTTCTGAATTAAGGCTACCATTGATTTCATACTAAGAAAAGTGGGAAAATACCCTAGTGTCTTAACAATTTTTCAAGCCAATCACATGGAGAAAGGTGTTCGCCTCCATTTTGGAAAACACATATGTATGTACTGTTGTGTCTGGGGAGAGACTTTTTCTCATTGTGCCTTTAGTCAAGACTATTGATAAGGTTGCAAGACGCAATGAAAATTTTAGGAAAATAAAAATAAGAAATAAGTGGAAATTTTAACGGTGAGTGTGTTAAATTTCAAGGCACAATAAGAAACTGACTCTCCCCAGACACAACAGAATATGTTTCAACACACGAAATCACATAAAAAATCTTGCAAACCAAATCCCAAAACGAAACATATGTATGTATGTATGTATGTATTATGTATACGCACACACATACATGTATATATATACATATTATCTTGTGTGACTTATGGCCCACCTTGTATTATAAAGATGAAATGCACACTGATAGAGTATACACACTCTTCGATATATAGTTGGGAGCGCGTATTATAATCACGGATAATTAATGTTAGTAAACGATTAATGTTATATATATATATATATATATATAGGCGCATGCATGACCGTGTGATTAAGAAGCTCCTTTTGCAACCACGTGGTTTCGTGTTCAGTCCGACTGCATGTTGGGCAAGTGTCTTCTACTATGGCCCCTGGGCCAACAAAAGGGCCGCTGGCATGTACCATGCTTTCTCAAATTGTTTCAGATGCCTATGTAGTTGCGAGCAGGCAGTGACACCTTCTCGGCCTTCTAATTCTTTGATTGAGCGGAACATCAAGGATATATGAATGCATATGTATGCCTGTCTGCATTTGTTCTTTCTGCTGGAATGAGAGATGGCTGCACTAAGCTGGTTCTCGTCTTTTACTGGGTAGACTGGACCAGCGTGAAATGAAGGGTCTTGCTCAAGAATAGTGCACGCCACCTGGTCGCTCCCGTTGTTGCACACACACACACACACACACACACACGCACTCATGCACACACACACACACACACACACACACACACACACATGCATTAAGTACACGGTTCTAGATACGACTGCCTCAAATAAAAACAATCGTTAAAATAATTTCAAATGGAGAATCTTTGGAATATCTTACGAAATCCATAGTCACATAAAATAATGCAACTATGATGATAGGTACAAATGAAAATTTATAGTCAGTGTAGAAGATTTGTACATTCCGTATTAGTTCACCATTAATGTTCTCGTTGATCTGCACTTTTGATAGTACGTTCACATCTACTGACCAGCTGACCTCTACAACTGTACATGTCCTTTGTTCCTTGTGCCACAGAACAATATCATATCTGTGGCGCTTGAGAGTGATTGTTGTTTTTATTGGAATATTGCTCCAGAATTCCTTGTGTGTAGAGGTGTAAATACATTCTGGTTCTGACATGACTTTGATGTATCTGTCAGGGCATTTCTGTCTGCGATTAACATTGTAAATAGTTTTTTGAAACCACATCATGACTCTAGAGTAGCTTGTGTGTATGCGCGTATGTGTGTCTATGTATGTATGTATGTATGTATGTATGTATGTATGTATGTGTGTGTGTGTGTGTATGCGTGTGTGTGTGTGTGAGAGAGAGAGACAGAGAATGCGTGCGTGCGTGTGTGTATTTTGCTGGACTGCATTTTTAAAACTTTTTTCATGAATGGTACCCATATCTGGTTTTTCGATGCATATACATATATATATATATATGCATATATATATATATATGCATATATATAGGCGCAGGAGTGGCTGTGTGGTAAGTAGCTTGCTTACCAGCCACATGGTTCCGGGTTCAGTCACACTGTGTGGCACCTTGGGCAAGTGTCTTCTACTATAGCCTCGGGCCGACCAAAGCCTTGTGAGTGGATTTGGTAGAGGGAAACTGAAAGAAGCCCGTCGTATATATGTATATATATATATATGTATGTGTATATGTTTGTGTGTCTGTGTTTGTCCCCCCAACTTCGCTTGACAACCGATGCTGGTGTGTTTATGTCCCCGTCACTTAGCGGTTCGGCAAAAGAGACCGATAGAATAAGTACTAGGCTTACAAAGAATAAGTCCCGGGGTCGATTTGCTCGACTAAAGGCGGTGCTCCAGCATGGCCGCAGTCAAATGACTGAAACAAGTAAAAGAGTAAAGAGTATATATCAGTACAAAAAGAAGTTATGAGCTATTTTATAGGAAGGTCTTACACTATTCACCTAAGATTTTGTTTTACATTGTATTAATGTATTTATGAAAATCAAATATATTTTGTAAAACTTTATCTTAAAAATTGGCATATTTTATTATACAAATGTAGCCGTTCTTGCATTATCCAGCCACAACAAAACTAAAAAATACGTCAAATATCACTGAAATGACACATATAAGAAATAAATAGCACGGTGTTGTAGGAAGTAATGCATCAACCAGCCAACAAATTCCATTTGTATCATGTTAATTCAACGTCTGAACATGTAGATTAAGCATAAAGACGGTGGTTCGGCATGTACACTGTTTAAGGAAGCAGCTTTCTCTTCTTTCATAGCTGAATATAACCATATCTCGTCTGTTTTCATATAAAGAGCCAACACTAGCCTGTCATCATATTTTTATTCTAACCCGCAGGTATTTTTTCCATACTGTTTATGTCTTGATGGAGACGCTCTCCTTCCTTTTCCCTAACACTCCTTAAATTAACAGCCAACTAAAATGTACTTCAAGCATTCATATCGTATAATTGCCATCAGTGTATCATACAAAATCTATATTCACTCTTGAAAGGTATGTATGACGCTGTAGGTTTTGTCTGAGAGAAAATCTCTCCACAGACATGTTGTGTTATAAACACAATATTTTACACGGATCGAGATTTTGACTTAATGTAGTATTTCAAAACTGTTCAATTATGTTGCATTTTCGATTCCGAAAAGGAAAACAAAATTATTTATCAGGTTTTCAAAGTTTTGAGATTTATTGTTGACTAAAACGAAAAGTTTTTCACAACTTAAGCAAATGCTACCCAACTATTTTTCTCAATAGATTTATGCAAACTCATAAATACTTCATCTTTATGTTAGGACCATCAAAGTTACTTTGAATTATTCACTTTTTAGAGTAATATATTTTCACAGAGACATTTGAAAGAACTGCCTATCTTATATACAGCTTTAATAACTTACTCCTTCAAACCTAGTTTAATAAAAAAGTACTGGAAAACTAGTGTTTTCTGGCTATACTAGGAGAATGTTCAAGATGTTTTGCTTCCCAACATTGTAATCTCTTCTTTCCAGTCGTTCCTTTCTCAGTGGTCTATAATTCGACCGTCCCATACATACAAAATAGGAAGTTTAGAGTAACAGTTCTTTGGCTGAGTACTATACTAATCACTTTCAAATCTCCGCGTATCCTACTGTTTTAGAGGTATTTGGGCTTTTTTCATACCACTCTCATGGTTTCATGACTTTCTCTTAGATATAATGAAGAGCCAATCTAGTTTCCGAGTCTCTATTTCTAGCATACTAAACGACCACATAGAGGATGAGTTTTATACATGCATATATCTTTTATTTTTTACCGTTTACTTGTTTCAGTCATCAGACTGCGGTCATGCTGGGACACGGCCTTGAAGAATCGACCCTTGTACAGTTTCTTTTATCGAACTGCTAAGTTATGGGGGACGTAAACAAACCAGCACCAGTTGTCAAGCGGTGGTGAGGGACAAACAGATACAACGATACACACACACATGCGTGTGTGTGTATGTGTGTGTGTGTGTGTGTGTTTCTGCTTGTGTGGGTGTGCCTATTTTCATTTGCGCTTCTTCGAAAATCGTGAGGGACAAAGCGGTGGTATTGTCATTTCTCCAATCAACAAATCTTCCACTAGCTTTGCATGTTCGAAGATATGTGAAATGAGAGATGTCTTGCTAGGAAAAGAGGTAACATTTAGTGACAGAAAGGGTATCCGGCTGTGGATAAACGAACTAAAACAAATGGAACGAAAACGAAAATATATACATGCACACGAGCATGTATGTGTGTATGTATGCGTGGGTGTGTTTGCATCTGTGTATGTATGCACACACATGCATACATTCATTCATGCATACATTCATTCAAGCATACATTCACTTAAATGTATATACGCAAATGAATCATGTGTGTACAGGTATGCATAAATATAATATGGCTTTCATACGCACGCATATATATATAAATATGTCTATATATACGCGCACACACTCACACACACACACACATTTATATTTATACATATGCATGTATGTATGTATATATATATATGTATATATATATATATATGTATATATGGGAGAATATACAAAAAATAACAACAGACGAGGACAGGTGGTGTAAATAACAAAAGTATATATTAGTATGACGCTCGGGAATACGGAAAGTCTTTGACGTTTCGAGCTACGCTCTTCAACAGAAAGAATACGGAGACAAGGAGAAAAACACGATATATATATGTGTGTGTGTGCTCGCGCGTGTGTGTGTACAATATGCAACATTCTTTTTTTTTTTACACCAATACCTGGCTGAGAACTATAACCGTTTACTAACATTAATTATCCATGAAGAGTGTGTATACTCTATCAGTGTGCATTTCATCTTTATAATACAGGGTGGACCATAAGTCACACAAGATAATTTCAATACATTCTGGAACTGTCAAAGACATACTTCGATTTTTGTAAAATAAAATAATGATGAATACACACGTACTTGATGAACAAAATGAATAATAATAATAATAATAATAATAATAATAATAATAATAATAATAATAATAATAATAATAATAATCCTTTCTACTATAAGCACAAGGCCTGGAATTTTGACGGAGGGTCCAGTCGATTAGATCGACCCAGTACGCAACTGGTACTTAATTTATCGACCCCGAAAGGATGAAAGCAAAGTCGATCTCGGTGGAATTTGAACTCAGAACGATTCTGCCAGCTCACCGCCTATTATTATCTACTCTTATTATCTAATATAGGTGCAAGCGTGGCTATGTAGTAAGAAGATTCCTTCACAACCCGGGCTCAGTCCCACTGAATGGCACCTTGGATTACTGTGTCCTATTGAAGCCTCGAGCCGATTAAAACCTTGTTAGTAGTTTTGGCAGACGGAAACCGAAAGAAGCTCGTAGTATATATATATATATATATATATATATATATACATAACTACACCAGGACTGGCTGTCAAGCTGTGATGGAGGGGAAGACAAACCCAGACACAAAGATACACACCCACACATACAACTGTATACATAGATACATACATACATACATACATACATGTGTGTGTGTATGTATACATTTGTGTGTGTGTTTACCTCTGGGTTTGTTCCCCCATCGCCACTTGACAGCCGGTGCTGGTGCGTTTACGTCCCCATAACTTAACGGTTCGGCAAAAGAACCCGGTAGAATATGTACTAGGCTTAAGAAGAAATAAGTGCTAGGGTCGATTTGCTCGACTAAAACCCTTCAAGGCAGTGTTCCAGCATGGCTGCAGTCAAATGACTGAAACAAATAAAAGAATAAAATAAATGAAAATGTCAAATGTTTTGGTGCGCGACTTTTGGCCCACTCTGTATAAAGACTGCCATGAATTTTGCTTTATGGCAGTATACCTAAGGTCTATAGGTGTATAGGTGTGTCTATATAGAATTTAGAAGTCTATGGTGTTGAAGCAGAAGTTTAACACACAAGTTACGATAAGGAAATTTTTTACAGCAGTTTGATACGGAGTGTATATAGTTGCTGTTTCATGATCCCTTTTAAGGTAAACATAACAGACAGTGTGATACGACTTAGCAACTCACTCATGACTAACTTCCTTACAGTGGCTCACTGCTGTGTTAATCTAGTTATACATACATACATACATACATACATACATGCATACATACATGCATGCATGTATGCATGCATGTATACATACATACATACATACATGCATACATGCATACATACATACATACATACATGCATACATGCATACATACATACATACATGGGTGTGTGCGTTTGCGTGTACGTCGTGTGTGTGTGTGTAGTTATATCTATATCTTTCTATCTAGTTAGCTAGCCAGGTATTTATCAGAATAGATAGATAGATAGTTTGATAGATAGATAGATAGATAGATAGATAGATAGATCTATATATATATATATATATATATATATATATATATATATATATATATATATATATATATATATACATATATATATATATGCATTTTTATGTATGTACATATAATATATACATACACGCATATATGTCTATATGGCATGTGTGTGTACATACACATGTATGGGTGGATGGATGGATGGATGGATGGATGGATGGATCGTAGTCCAATGACTGAAACAGATAAAAGATAGTACACACACACACCCGCACGCACACGGATAGGCTCAGAGAAATTCTACATAGAGAGGAGTTAGATACTCGTAGCGTAGAAGACTACTAGGAGTTCCTGGAGGTGTGGCTTGGTGCAATGACATCGTAGAGATACAAAAACTGAAAGACTGACTTGGAAAGCTTGGAAGAATTATGTAAGTAGAGACCATTACCAAATAGCTGGAAGGGAAACTAGGCATCAGGGAAATTTAGCTTTCGGTAAGCAGAAAGAAACTTGCACATGTTCTGCGACATGAGGATCGGAGATGTGATATGGTCTGGATTGCAAGACAGAGTATCAGAGACAATCTAGATGTCATCGGGTTGAAGTGTATCTGAAATGATGAAGGCACACATGTTCTTAGACCTGATAAAAAGAAGAGGCGTGGATGACCCAGCAGAGACACAAGCAATTCAAGTGTGGTGGATAGAGTAATTAAAGACATGAAGGTGGGGAAAGCTGCTGGCCCATCTGCGATTGTTGCTTAGATATTAAAAATATCTGGTGATGTAGGATCACAATAATTGCCTGACTAGTTAATCAAGTAATACAGAAAGGTATTGTAAGGAACGACCGTGTGAACTCAAAAAGGAGAAATGGTGACGAATGGAAAAAACAGAGGACTCCTTTTATTTAAACGTGTCACACGGTCGAACACGTAATTATATATCAAATGATGATATACATGATATGTTATGCTACGATAACATAGATGACCAGTAATGAAAGACCACAACCGTATTAGATGAATAACAGAGATATTTATTATGGCGTTAAAGATGTATGTCTGTGTGAGAGTGTGAAATGCGACATATAAGAACATAATCAAAGACAGGCCGTTGTACATAGAAAAGTATGTATGTGAGTGATACATGTATGTGTATGTGAAATATTACAGCAG
>NC_068982.1:66459566-66461556 GCF_001194135.2 Octopus bimaculoides | reverse complement strand
TGTCTGTTTATTATCGTGGTGAAGCTAAGTCACCTAACAGAATCGAAGAGAGAGAAGTGACGCGGTGGTTTAGTTTGGTGTACCTAGAAAGTCGTGTTGACGCTGGTGGTGTAGAGGCTGCTTGGTAGTAATCGTGTTGATCATGACGATGTTGCTGGATAGTAGTCGTAGACTCTTGTTGCTGATGTGGCGACGGCGGTGGTCATCGTTGGCTGGACGAAGCTATTGAAGTGGTCGCTGGCTAATTGTTGCTGCTGCTGTCGTGTGGTACACAGAACAGATCTCAAAGAGAAACCGGACCGAGACAAATTTGTTGGGTATGAGTTGATTTATTTATAGCGTTAAGAGGGCTCCAAGACGGTGATAGAAAAACACTATCACGTGACCTTATTAAGGGCTGTGATTGGTCAGTTTGCGTTCTGGCGGGAACGGTTCGAAGAATTTGCCGCTTCAAATAATAATCAGTCACGTGATGACAAGGCTGGTGTTTTCCCCTACGTTCGCGTTTGTTTATATTTAAATGAGAAGAATGGCGATAGCAGTTTTGTATCTAGTGACGATAGGTAGTTTCACTACAGTATCTTATCCAATGATTTGTGAAGTAGTATCACTGTAAACTACTACCAAGGCGAAGGAGATGCACTAGAGAGAAGGGATTATAGGAGCGTGAAATTGTTGGATCGGGCTATGGAAGTCGTGATGAGGGTCACAACAGAACTAGTCAGGGGTACAGTTAGCCATGAGAAAAGGCAGTTCGGTTTTCTATCCAGAAATGCAATCTTCTTGATGAAATAACTACAAGAGAAATACTTAGCTAAGAGTAAACAACTGTAATTGGCCTTCGTTGACAATGTATAAGAAACTATAATGGTTCTCTTCATCTGTCTGACTCTCTCACTCTTCACTAGGTTTATGAACCTGAAATTGTATTGGTCCACCTACATCCCTTCGCCAGGCTGATGTTTAAGAGACTGCATTAGGCTATCCTCTCTTGTGTAACTCTCTTACACTTTTCGTCCTTTTCTACTCCCAACCATTACTGTCTCTCTCCTCCCCTGGGGTCACATCTATTACCACCCATCACTTAACATTCATCTTATCCCATCATTCTCACGTTGGCTCACTTCTGCTGTTTTCCATCTTTATCGTATTCCATTACCTTCTCTTACCTTTATCCCTCCTGCTGTTCTAAATAATTTTGCCGTTTATATTATATTACTGCACATTTCTTTCTTCCACTCAACTATGAAGCCTTTCTGGCGTCATCGCTCTTTCTTCTAATCCTCGTCTTGCCCAGCTGAGCAAATGTAGACACCCTAGATTATTTTTGTACTCTTGACACCTACTTCCTCTCGTCACTTACTCCGGGGCGTCTCTTCTGAATTAGTTCTCTTCCTCTTCTATTTTCCCTCTCTGGTCTACACGTCTGAGCTCTGAATACTGTCTATTTTGCCTCGTATATAAAACACCACCCACTCATGTACGGGTGCCAGCCGACAACTCATATTCCTTTAAAATAGCAGGTGAATGTCGCTACCACAAAATGCGCCCAGTATAACCTGTAAAGTGACTGCTGAGAAGGTCTGAACTTCTGAGGCCTCTCTATTCAACATCTTTTGTGTTGGTGTAACGAAAAACGTACTCATTACACTCTGTGAAGTGGTTGTCAATGGGAAGGGCACCCAACAGTAGAAACCAAGTTACATGACACGTACGAGCATCATACTATGGAAATATAGAAGTAGCTTTTATTAGGAGAGGAGTCAGACCTTGACGACCCGTTCAACCCATACCAGCATGGAAAGCGGTCGGAAAAATACTGCTGGTTATATATATATATATATATACATACACACATACATATACGCATACACACACACATATATATATATATACACATATATATATATATATATACCTGTATATATATACAAACATACATATATATACCTATATGTAGCTATATATAAATATATACATACATAAATAT
>NC_068982.1:66455715-66457805 GCF_001194135.2 Octopus bimaculoides | reverse complement strand
GCCTCAATACTTATTTGTATCGACCTTAATACTTATTTGTATCAACAATGAAAGTCAATGTGAACACGAAGCTGAATTTGAATATAAATGTCACAAGGTTTTTTTTCCTCTTTACTCTTTTCTTTTTCTTGGTGTTTTACAGGTTTGTCCAGCCACGCATTGAACATAATAATCCTTATAAAACTTTAATAGTATATCAATATTTCAAAATGTAATCTTTGCCTCCAGGCAAGACTCAGCTTCAATGGTGAGATAAAACTGTAAATGTGAAACGTGTCGATAAGTCATGGTTTAATGGGTATTGAAGAGAGAGAGAGAAAGAGAGAGAGAGAGAGAGAGAGAGAGAGGAAGGTGGGAGAATTGGATGCGGTGTGGCTACTTATACATATTTTTGCTACTCATAACTTCTTGTAACTGGACAAACAAACCATCAAAAATGATAGATAGCCATACGGCTCACCAGACAGAAAGAGAAATAAAACAGTGACAAAATATAAGTAAAAAAAATAAAAAGAATATGAACCAAACGAACGAAAACGAACCACTTATTTCTTACAGAGGAACAAGATCTCACAGAAGTTCGTTAATGTTGTGATGATGATGCTTTTGTAAAGAGTCGAGCGATCGAAGCAGAAGAGTAAAAATGGTTGCAACTATAGCCATTTTGATTCACAAGCAGGTCTAAGATATCTCTATTTTTTTTCTTTGCTTCAGTCATTGGACTGCGGTCATGTTGGTGTAACGCATTCAGGGGGTTTGTCGAACAAATTTTGCGTCCGGAAGGAAGGAATTTGGTCAAAATGACACACTGACCAAATTCCTTCTTTTTCTTTGGCAGATGGTTTGTTTAGGCTTTGAAGCAGATAGCTTTGGACTTGTGGGACCCTATATTTTCAATCAGCCAATCGATTGATTGATAAGACTGAATTATGAACGCAGCCAAACGCATATCTGAAACAGCTGTAAGCTGTTTCAGATATATATATTGGACTGAGTCTCCACACGAAACTGGTTAATGGACGTCACACGGGTATTTAGCAAACCACATATAAATGATGCCATATATCGCCAATGTTTACATATTCTTTTATTCTTTTACTTGTTCAGTCATTTGACTGCAGCCATGCTGGAGCACCGTCTTTTAGTCGAATAAATCGACTCCAGGACTTATTCTTTGTAAACTTGGTACTTATTCTATCGGTGTCTTTTGCCGAACCGCTAGGTTACGGGGGCATAAACACACCAACATCGGTTGTCAAGCGATAGGGGATAGACACAAAGACACACACCTATAAATATATACATATATATACGACGGGCTTCATTCAGTTCCACCTGCCAAATCCACTCACAAGGCTTTGGTCGGCCCGGGATATAGGAGAAGACTCGAAGACTTGAAAAATCGACCCTTGTACGGTCTCTTTTGTCGAACTGCTAAGTTATGGGGACGTAAACAAACCAGCACCAGTTGTCAAGCGGTAATGGGGGACTAACAGATACAACGATACACACACACATAAGTGGGGAAACAAGCCGGAATAGGAACAAGTACTGAAATTGCTTCTCGAGAGCCACAGAAAATTTGGACAAATCTTCACCACCAAATGATTATTATATATCCGAATAAAATTATATGCTCACCCCAACACTTCATGTCTGTCTTTGTATTGTTCTCCTCATCGTTTCGCCCTTGTGGCAAATAAATGAAATCATTATTATTATTAATATTTTTATTATTATTAATATTATTATTATTATTATTGTTGCTGTTGTTGTTGTTGTTGTTGTTGTTGTTGTTGTTGTTGTTGTTGTTGTTGTTGTTATTATTAAGGCAGCGAGCTGGCAAAATCGTTAGCATTCCAGGTTAAATGCTCAGCGGCATTTCATCTGTTTTTACGATCTGAGTTAAAATTCCGCCGAGGTCGACTTTGCATTTCATCCTTTTGGGGTCGATAAATTAAGTAATTGTACAGAGGTCAGTGTAATCGACTTAACTCCCACTGTGCCTTTACTCACTTTTCTCAGGTTTAGAAAAAAGTGATTTGTAAAAAACATAGCTTGAAGCTAGGTTTCTTCTTAAAGAACAAAAA
>NC_068982.1:66451317-66455184 GCF_001194135.2 Octopus bimaculoides | reverse complement strand
CTATTATTTTAATCGCATGGAGGCGCAATGGCCCAGTGGTTAGGGCAGCGGACTCGCGGTCATAGGATCGCGGTTTCGATTCCCAGACCGGGCGTTGTGAGTGTTTATTGAGCGAAAACACCTAAAGCTCCACGAGGCTCCGGCAGGGGATGATGGTGACCCCTGTTGTACTCTTTCACCACAACTTTCTCTCACTCTTACTTTCTGTTTCTGTTGTGCCTGTAATTCAAAGGGTCAGCCTTGTCACACTGTGTCACGCTGAATATCCCCGAGAACTACGTTAAGGGTACACGTGTCTGTGGAGTGCTCAGCCACTTGCACGTTAATTTCACGAGCAGGCTGTTCCGTTGATCGGATCAACTGGAACCCTCGACGTCGTAAGCGACGGAGTACCAACAACAGCAACACTATTTTAATCGATTAAGATATTTAGGTGGGGTAATATCAGTATATTAACGTAGAATAATGTACAAAAGTAGACGTCACACTTTAAACAAAAAAAACAGAGGGAAATTTCTCAAAGAGAGAAGGACAGTAATATACGAAAAAATTAGGGATGATCTCCATTGCCTATTAGTAAGTTCCAAAGTTTATGTGATTTAACTTTCAATTGACTCTATGTTCTTCATGCAGAGAGCATCCCTGAGAATTTCTCAATGTCTTAATTATTGCAGATTTGTTGACAGATAGATAGATAGATCGGATGTGTATATGTGTGTGTGCGTATGTGTGCTTGTTTTTTTTTTTAGGTACTAAATGTTTCTCTTTCAGCAACTTATAAAAACGGATGCTGCAGCAGTTTCCGAGCCCCTTGTCTGAAGTAAAACTAAGTAATTGAAGAAACTTAACAAATAATGTATTTTATCAGAACACTAACAGCACAGTATATCAGTGAGGTGATACATTACAACATACAGCTGGACGGTTTTAGTCACCATTAAACTGTAAATGGTGACCAAACACTCAGTTACACTCCTAACAAAAGCAAACTCAAGTGGACACTTGATCTCCAACACTGGACAATTGAAGAGTAGCAATAAACCATTTGTTCCAACGAAATGTTACTCCTTAACTGTAACTTATTGAACATGGCGCACGATCAACATACTGGTGACTGTTGTTTGTAAATAATAGTTTTATTGTTATACATCGTTATCATCCTCCTCGTCATCATCTCCCACTAGGTCTGTTTCAAGTTCTAGGATTCATAGAGCCGGTTACTCGATGTCAATGGCGTATAAGAGAGTAAGATCACAACACTTCCCTGGAACGACACGTCAGTCCGTCGCAGAGTCACTCATTTGCAGCTGATTCGATTGGAACAAAGAGGAATTAAGTGTTTTGCTCAAAAAACACAATACACCACCCTGTCCGGAAATCGAAATTACGATCTTGTCATCTTGAGCTCAACCCTCTTACCACGAGCCTCTAAGATAACGGCTATCTATTGACAACTTTTTTCCATCTTATAAGGGTAATAATATCCAATCTTTCTGCTGTTTACACGGCTAAGCTGCGTTCGAAATATTACCGTCTTGCCTGTACAGTATATATACATAGTATTTCAAATTTTGGCACAAGGCCAGCAATTTCGGGGAAGCGGGTAAGTCAATTACATCAACCCTAATACTCAGTTGGTACTTATTTTACCGACTCTGAAATGATAAAATGTAAAGTAGACCTCGGCGGAATTTGAGCTCAGAACGTATAGACAGATGAAATGTCGCTAAGCATTTTCCCAAGAGTGCTAACGATTTTGCCCACTGGCTACCTTGTATTATATTATATATAGTTAGATATATATATGCAAGGGAGGAGAGACCCTTTGAGGATCGAATCAGGAGGGCTGGTCCAACTGTCCAGCATTCTCTTGAGTTTATATCATGAAATTGCTGGTCTTGTGCCAAAACTTGAAACACACACACACACACACACAAACACACATCTATATATTGTACAGGCAAGATGGTAATATATGTCCGGTTACAAATAAACTTTGCTTTCATATCTCAAGAAATCAAGTTAATACGTTATAAAGTATGTTCTGAGATTGATTTAATAAACAACGTCCTTCACATGCAGACATGAGGTCTTGTATAAATGCTGGGGTGGAGGCGCAATGGCCCAGTGGTTAGGGCAGCGGACTCGCGGTCGTAGAATCGCAGTTTCGATTCCCAGACCGGGCGTTGTGAGTGTTTATTGAGCGAAAACACATAAAGCTCCACGTGTCTCCGGCAGGGGATGGTGGCGAACCCTGCTGTACTCTTTCACCACAACTTTCTCTCACTCTTACTTCCTGTTTCTGTTGTGCCTGAAATTCAAAGGGTCAGCCTTGTCACACTGTGTCACGCTGAATATCCCCGAGAACTACGTTATGGGTACACGTGTCTGTGGAGTGCTCAGCCACTTGCACGTTAATTTCACGAGTAGGCTGTTCCGTTGATCAGATCAACTGGAACCCTCGATGTCGTAACCGACGGAGTGCCAACATAAATGCTGGGAATCGTTTTTAGTGTTGCCATTGCTTTTGTTATTGTTTGCATAGCATTTGCTGTCGTTCTTGTTGTTGTTCATGATGATGATGTTGCTGAGGATGTAGTTGCTGTTTAACTCATAGTCAGTCTTACTCCAGTAAACCTATTATAAAGTGTCCTGATTATGATCAGGACTTTTATTTTCAAGCATAATGTAACTAGAATTAAATTATTCAACATTGAAGTATGGCAGGATAGATATTCGGGTGCTATTTCTAACGGGTGAAATGACTATCTAAAATTCTGAAAGCTAATTTTTCTAAGCTCGAGTGTTATTATTACAGAGGCAAAATCCTATAGCACTCTAGTTTCAATCTCTCTCTCTCTCTCTCTCTCTCTCTCTCTCTCTCTCTCTCTCTCTCTCTCTCTCCCTCCTCTTTCCTCCTCTCTCTTCCATCTCTCTCTCTCTCTCTCTCCCTCCTCTTTCCTCCTCTCTCTTCCATCTCTCTCTCTCTCTGGCACACACACACACATGCAGCATTCATGATAGACGAACTGTAGACAGGAACTACGCTGCGGGCTAGGTAGGAAGTTGGTCAGCAGCGAAAGAGACTTCCGGTGGGAGAAGAAGAACAAAAGAATGTCAGTAGTGAGTGTTAAACGAATCTGAATGAACTAAACAGAAATAACTGGCGACTTTAGCCCTGATGTACGTAAAGTAATAAACCTTTGTTAAATGTATTCTCGTCTCCACTAGTTTCTTTGCGTGTAGCTTAACAAAGCTATAACTCTCGCTATTGAAACAAACATGGCAAGCAACAAAATAACACTGAGGCTACCACAATTCTGGCCTTTGAGAGCTGAACTGTGGTTCGCGCAGGTGGAAGCCTAAGTCAATATAAACAAGGTAACGGCAGACCAAACGAAATATTCGTACGTTGTGGCGGTACTAGATGAAGATACGGCAACGAGGGTGCTAGACATTTTAACCCAACCTCCACCAAAACACAAATACGTCATATTGAAAAACAGATTTTACGTAGTGTTCTCACTACATGAATAAATGAAGTTTGTACGAAACGTACGTACTGCTATAACCTATTGAATTTTTGTTGATTTTCTTCAAATATATATATATAAGAAAGGCACTTACGAATTCATCGGCTAGCGAGTTCAGGCATCTCACCCCAAAGAAATCCATTCCATGTGCGTCACAAATAGTCCCGTATGAAAAAAAGTCCCGTGTCGAACTGGTTACGGTTTAGCCATCTAACTTAGAGATATCAAATATAAAATATACAAGAATAAGGGCAGAGAATCGTCAATTAATAATTAACAATTCTGCCAAGTAGTTCAGTATGAAAAAAACCTTTATCGGTAAAACTATTTATCA
>NC_068982.1:66448007-66450091 GCF_001194135.2 Octopus bimaculoides | reverse complement strand
ATATATATATATATATATATATATATATATAAACGCATTGTTGAGAGAATCTATAATCCTGGATAAAAAAATGTTTCTAAATCAGCTGGAGGCAGCGAGCTTGCGGAATCGTTAACTCATCGGACAAAATGATTAGCAGCATTTTTTTCGTTCTGTGTTCAAATCTTGTCACGATCAACTCTGTTTTTCACCCATTTAGAGGTCAAGGACTAGAATTAACCGACCTGCCCCACCCTCAATACTCTTAGCCTCGAACCCTCAGGGTGAGGGGTAGTGTTGTGATCTCGGTCACTTGTACGCCATGGAAACTGAGTAACCAGCCTTGTGCGTCCTAGGGTTCGAAAGAGAAAAAAAAATCACCTAGGATGGGCATAACTGGAACGCTTTTGGTCTACCAATCAGTTCTGACCTTGCATTATAAACAACGACAGCTAAATCTCATCGCTTATCACTGGAAATGCTATTTTTACCTTCAGTTCGCACATCCATTTGAAATAAGCGATAGTTAAGAAGGAAGATAGAAAATAGAGCAAAACTAAATAAATGGTAAAGTGAACCATATTTCTGACAACTTATATACATCAAACGATCTAGAGACGGAGGAGAGGGGGCAACATAGATGGGCTTGTAATCTTCATTTAACTAATTAAGATAAGGTTAGCGTGCTTAGATAACAGTCGACGACAGCCGGGAAGATATGTGTGTATGCATGCATATGTGGATGTATGTATGTATAAAATATAAGTGCGTATGTATGTATGTATGTATGTATGTATGTATGTATGTATGTATGTATGTATGTGCGTATATATATATATATATATATATATACAAATATATATATGCATATATATACATATATATATATGCATATATATATATACATATATACACACACACACACACACACACACACACACATATATATATATATAGAGAGAGAGAGAGAGGGGAGAGTGAGAGAGAGGTGAGTGTGTGTGGTGTATGTATATGTATTTATGTATATATTTATGTATGTGTACACGCACATAGAGAGAGAGAGAGAGAGAGTGTGTGTGTGTGTGTGTGTGTGTGTGCGCGCGTGCGTACGTACACACAAGATGTTCAAACCTACTCAGTACCGATGGGCAAGAGATTTTTTATGTTTATTGCAGCTGGTATCGCACATCTAATGCACACACACACACACACGCTCACATATATATATTACATATATAAATTTATATACGCGTGTGCGCTTATGTGTGTGTGTGTGTGTGTGTGTGCGCGCGTGTGTGTGTGTGTATGCGTGTGTGTGTGCGTGTGTATGTGTCTGTGTCTGTGTAGATAGATAGATAGATAGATACATACATACATACATACATACATACTTACATATTGTAATGATAATACGTAATAAATAGGAAGAAAAATATTAGTTGATATGGCATTTATTATATAGATACAATGTAAGTTAGAACTTCGAATTGTTGTTATACACAGATTAGGTTTAGTTCTATTATCCATTCTGTAGGTAGTTAAGCCCATCGGTGAGTGACAGCTAGAAGACGGATGATAGAAGGGAATAGAAAGAGCAAAAGAATTTACCTCTCTGAGTTGACAAGTAAAAAAGGTGAAAGTTGTGTATTCCCGCGATGAGCCGCAGTTCAATGACTGAATGAAATAAAAGAATGGAAGAATTAACATTAAAAAAAAATGAACATCGAAACACCCCATTTCTCCTGTTGCCAACCATGAAACATCTAGAGCAGCTGAATAGCTCAAAATGAATTATTACTAAAATAAAAGAGAACGAGGAGAGAGAGAGAGAGAAAGCATATATATATAGCTTTTCGATTATCTCAATGTAACACCCAAATATTTATCTTATCTATAAAAGGCAGATTTTCTCTGTGTGTATGCATGTTTAAAATTTATACATTTACACAGTTCCAAATTTTGTGGATGAAAAAATCGAAATTAATATACTAAATACCATAACTTGGGTTATAGGGTCATTTCTTCGGTCAAAATAACTCCCAATTACGAAATCTTATCTATAAAAAGCAGATTGTCTGTGTGTGTGTGTGTGTGTGTGTGTGTGT
>NC_068982.1:66446682-66447745 GCF_001194135.2 Octopus bimaculoides | reverse complement strand
CTGTACCTCCCAACCAACATGAGTGTTTTCACCTGCGCCTTCTCCTCCATGACGTTTTCGGCCCACAAAGCTTTCAAAACATAAGAACTGTTGACGATGAATTATGTGACACTTTCTGGGAAGCCTGCTTCAGGCGTGAACTTTTGGAGGACGATTCACAATGGGGCGCCACTATGGCGGAGGGCGTTTTGTCAAAATTCCCTAAAAGACTAAGATCGCTTTTCGCTATTCTACTCCTATGGTGCGACTTGGGTGACCCCGCTTCTTTATGGCTTACCTACAAAGATTATATGTCTGAAGATTTCCTGCGTCAGGCTCAGTTGCTAAATCCATCAATGGAGGTCGGTCGGGTACAGTGACCTCATTTACAACAGGGCGCTGCTTGAAATCGAAGATACTGTTCTCAATATGGGCGGTAGAGCGTTGGCGGTGTATGGCCTACCTTCAATAAACCGGGAAGGCGCAAACACACTGTCTTCGGATTTGATGCGTGAGACATGTTATAATGTTGACGAACTTGCCCAGTACATAGCGGAGAATGAGCCAAAGCTCCTTCCAGAACAGAAGTTCGCTTACAATTCCGTTATTAATTCTGTCCAGGACAAAGCTGGGGGGATTTTTTTCCCCGACGCTCCTGGGGGCACTGGCAAAACTTTTGTCACAAAATTAATATTGGCTGAGATTAGGCGAACACAAGGCATTGCCTTAGCTGTGGAATCATCTGGAATTGCGGCTGCTTTGTTGCCAGGCGGCAGGACAGCTCACTCCACTTTCAAGCTTCCGCTTGACTTAGCAAAGACTGAGACACCAATTTGCAACATCAGTAACAGCTCCGATCAGGCAGAAGTGTTCAGACGATGCAAGCTTATCGTTTGGGATGAATGCACAATGACCCATAGAGGTGCTCTTGAGGCGCTAGATAGATCTCTGAGAGACATCAAAGACTCTACGGCTCCCATGGGAGGCATAACACTTCTTCTTTCAGGGGACTTCAGGCAAACACTGCCAGTTATTCACAAGGGGACTAAAGCTGATGCAGTACGTGCGTGTCTTAAGTCATCCG
>NC_068982.1:66442596-66446672 GCF_001194135.2 Octopus bimaculoides | reverse complement strand
TACTAAATGAAAAATCACCTACAGAAACCCACTCGCATATACACCACCCTTACTACAACAACACTCTAGAGATATTATTTCTCCTACTCGGCACTGACAAACATAAAAAGGAACATATATCTATATTTGTAACATCCATAGCGTCACCAGCCCTAACAACTATACTGTGATGTAACACGACCGATAATAAGTGCGAGGAACAACTGTCGTACTCTGCCTGAATCTACTAACCTCTCTCCGCTGTGGTCGCAAGAATCTATGGGAGTACAGAAATAAACTGGATATTGGAGAGGTTGTAACATATCCACACTGTCACACTAATTCCATATGATTTATAACCGCTGGTTCTGAGCTGTTGTAACTGTGCAGATAGATTGGCGCCTTTTCGTTTTGAAAGCCTTATGAAAGTTAAAAGTATTGACATATGAAAAGTGTTGAGCCAAAGACTGATAGTGTTCTACTACAAAAGGAAATCATTAAAGAACTGAAGAATAGCACACAGTAGAATACCGTGCCGGTACTTTAACGCATCCAGTATGACGTTCTCAACGATGTGTGCGCGTGTGTGTGTGTGTGTGTGTGTGTGTGTGTGTGTGTGTGTGTGTGTTGTGACTATATTCATAGCCTATGTCAACAAAACATGGCTATAAACTATCCAAATCTACACGGTGTTCTTAAAAGAAACAACGATTAACGGCAACTTCTCTTGAAAATTAAGGCCTACTTTATTACATTCGACTTTCTTCTGGTTGTAAAGACGAGACGAGTCTTACTAAAGACATAGATTGTCTAGAGCAGTGGTTCTCAACCAGGGTCCATATGATCCTTGGGGGTCCATATAAAATTTTGTTGTTAAAATTAATGTGCAATAAATTGGTTATACTTCTACAATACACAACACATTTTAACAATTTTTTAGATACAATTCCTAATAATATTTCATTATAGAGTATAAGAGAATTTTTTAAAACAACAAATGGTTATGAAGGCCCGTCTGAGTAATATAGGAATCAAATGGGATCTTTTTTAAAACGGGGGCCACATTTTTCATTAACAAAACACTTTGAAACTTGGAACACTGGTAGAATGTGTCATATAAAACATCTTTTTCTCTTAGTCTTCTTAAAAAAAAAAAGAAATCCATAAGTTATTCCATGTTGAAGTTGTCGTATTTCTGTAATTTCAACCAATCACTGACGTCCATTCAGCCGATATACATTAAGTGCCGACTACATAAACAAACGATTCTGAAACAATTAACCCTAACCCTAACCCTACGGTTAGGGTTAAAGCAAATTTAAAATGAAAAAAGCAAATAAAACGAAGGTATGGAGATTAAATACGCTTTACATCGCTTAATCAGCCAAAGGAGTAAATATAAACAACTGAATACTTGTCAGTGATTGGTTGAAATTATCGAAATAAGACAATTTTTTACATGAAATAAATTCGAATACAAAAATATTTTTCTGTTCTATAACACAAAATAGATAAATATACGAAGTTTGAAAGTCTTTCAGTACCAAAAACACTACGTAAAACATTAATGAAAAATGTGGTCCCCGTTTTAAAATAGATCCATCAAATGGGTCCAAACACTGGTTTGCAAAGGTATTTATGGTGGTGGAACAAAAGGTTGCTACAAGAAATCACCATTGCAAACAGAAAAAATTTCCAAGGAAAGCTACTAGCCATCGATCTCATACACTATTATTACACGACCTGCGTGAAATTCATTTGAAATGCTGATGTCAATGTCAGCGATGGAAATGATGATAGCGTCTTTGAAAAACTGTTTAAACAATTTAGAAACATCCAAAGTTTGTATTAAAAAATTCATAAAACTTTCACTTTTCATCTTTCATTTTCATTTTTTTTTATGGCATATAAGACGCACCTTCTCTCCGCACCACCCACAAATGTCTCAAAATTTTATGCGAAATTAGGCAATGCTCTAAAATCTTCTTTTCCTGAATATGCGCTGCTGAAACTGAGGTGCGTCTTTTATGTCATCAAATACGGTACTTTGCACAAGAAAAATACTTTCATTTTATTGAAGTCCCGACGCTGTTGGATCAGTGGATCGAGCCGCCTAAGTTCGATCAGTGTGTCATATATCTGTTGAATAAAGATTGACTGAGATCATTAACATTAACAATCAATCGTTTAAAACTGATACAAAACGCTTCTATCAATGAGTTCACGGTCAAGACGCACTGAAATACATCCGGGTTGAATGCAATAACAAAATGAAACCTAAAAACAATAACACCACACTTTATTCAACCTTCTTTTTCTGAGCTTTCTAGTTTATACTGCTTCCTCCCCAACAACTCTTTCTCTTTCTCTCCCACTCCTTTTTTTTCTTTTTTTCTTTTTTTTTTTTTTGTACGAGACGAAGAATTCCTCATGCATTGAGTCTGGTGTATAGAACTTGACACGTTTCTATCACCACTTAGTTACATTTGATAGTTTGTTTTTCGTACATATAGAGGGGTGGAGTCGACTATCGACATCCGACCTAATTCTTTTAATTATGGCGATAAGTACATCGGTAGGTGGTTTGCTTTACAACATAATTCATCCAGGGTATTTCTGTATGGCCGGTTGACCTTTGAGGAAAAAACAAAAAAACAACTAAATCGCCTACAACTTACTCCCAACTGCCTTGGAAAAGAAAGGATATATTTGGATAATGTAGTCTTAGATATTCTATGTTTGAAAACTAGATGATAACTTCATGAGTGAACAGTTTTGTTCATTATTCTACTCAAACAGGACCGATTTGGGACTAAACAACCTGGTATAGGGTAAAAGAAAGCCCTAGTTAAGGTTTACCTATCAAAAATCCGCTGTATTCCACATGTAGATATATTTACATATAAAGGTGTTAGGTTAGTTAAAATAAAATAAAGAAGTTTGGCAGTTAATAGAGAAGACAAAATATTTAACTGCTTCGTTATCCACAGGAGAATTTTTAATGGAATTTGAAGATGTTTTTAATAGATAATAATTGTGAGCCATTTACCAGCAATCTGGTACAATCATACATCCATGGTTTCTCGTGTCGTCTCTATAGCCACCCCACACTTCCTCCACCACTGCTGCATAATCTACCACATCATACCACAACGATACCTGTATACCACCCCATACCACAACTCTCACCCTCATTATTACTTCGCCGCCACAACAACGATCAACAACACATTCTTCTTCACCACCACCATCACCACCTCCACCTCATCACTGCTACCACCCACTGCCACCATCGGCATCATCATCCACTTCACCACCTTCATTAATGCCATCATCACCACTACCATCATCAATATCACTACTACCTTTATTTGCATCATCACCGCCTCCGCCATTGCCACCACAGTCCTCACCACCTACTTTCATAGGCATCGTCACTGCCTCCACCGTTTCCACCACAACTACCACCACCACCACCACCACCACCACCACCTTCAATAGCACCATCACCACATCACTTCTATTAACAGTACCTCCATGACCACTATCACTATCTCCACCATCACCATCACCACCTCCGCCGCTATCACCATCATCACCATCGCCAACTCCAACCGCACCAACACCACCACCACCACCACGACCACTACCACCACCATCATTAATACAATCACATCACTACTACTACTATTACCATCATCAGTAGTATCATCACCTCGACTTCCTTCGTTAAGACCACCATCACTATCACCATCACATCATCACATCACCACCACCATATCGTCACTACCACAATCAGCACCATCAAATTATGACCGCTACCGGCACCACACCTGCCCCACCGCCACCACTGCCAGCTCATTATTTGATCATTTCGTTAAGTGACTCGAAATAGAATGGTTATTAATAGGTATTATGTTTCTTGTTGCGCTCTTGATGGTAAAAATATCACTGAAGAATATAAGAGATCCGTAGCAGAGTATGCTTAGTAGGTGTTGTGTGTGAGAATGTTTGAATTTTGTGTGTGTGTGTGTGTGCGCGCGCGCGTGTGTGAGAGCGAGAGAGAGAGAGAGAGAGAGAGAGAGAGAGAGAGAGAG
>NC_068982.1:66439050-66442359 GCF_001194135.2 Octopus bimaculoides | reverse complement strand
TATACATGATTGAATATGTACATGAGTATGTAGATAGATAGATAGATAGATAGTTAGATAGATAGATAGATAGATAGATAGATAGATAGATAGATAGATAGATAGATAGATAGATAGATAGATAGATAGATGGATAGATAGACAGATAGATAGATAGATAGATGCATTCAAATACATTCTTACGTATCTATGTATGTATACGTCTGTGTATATATATTCACACACACTTACACACGCACACACCCACACGCGCAAATGCAGGCATACCATACATATGTTCATATACATATATAAATGTGTGTACTATGTGCAATATGAAAATGCACCTGGCTACCCTTTTCTGCATATCTACATGAATGTGCACGTGTGAACAAATACTAGTAATAAAAAAAAGATTTTGTTGTGTCTCAAAACTTCTTTTTTAATGTTCTGCTATAATTCCCGTCTTTTCACGTCGTAAATCTTCTCTTTCGATAGTGCTGCCGTCTATTTGTTAAGTAAGAAAGTTGTAGTTATCTATCCTTGTTAAGAACGCACTAGGAAACTGGCGCAACCAAATATGGCGATCGGGCGTGTTCGGTACTCCCAGACCAAACAGAGAGGAATTCGGCTATCGAGATGTAATTTTTCCAAGAAACTGTTTGAAAATAAACGTGATGATGTGTAAGTGAAAGCCACCGTATAAGGAGTGACGGAGTTTGCCTTAAAAACAAACTAACAAATAAAAACATAACAAGTACCGTTCTGATCGTGAAACCATAAAAGAAATATAGCCAAAATTTATACGACAAGGCATACACATACACCTACGTATATATATATATATATATATATATATATGTGTGTGTGTGTGTGTGTGTGTGTGTAAATATGTATAAATCATATGTATAGTTATGCATATATATACACATGCACCTGATATATACATATATCAATTCTTTTACCTATCATTTACCTTTTGCTTTTTACTTGTTTCAATCACTAGACGACGGCCATACTGGGGCGCCGCCTCAAATGGTTTAGTCGAACAAATCAACCCCAGCAGTTATATTTTAAAGTTTTGTACTTATTCTGTCGACCTCTTTTATCGGACCGCTAGTTAAGGGGGCGTAAATAGACCAACACCAGATGTCAATAGTAGGGACGAGGTATACAAACACAAACGCAGAGATTTATACATATGCGCATGTATATGTGCGCATTTGTCAATAGTTATATAAATACAGACCTTCAAACTGTAAGTAGTTTGATAAGTGCCAACGCACGAAACTCTCGGACCTTGAGTCACTCTGTTACTTCTGCTAAATATACAGTGATACCTCACAGTTTGACTTTAATTCGTTCCATGACCGAGCTCGTCTTACGATGTATTCATTTTACAAATCAATTTTCCCCATTGAGATACAGCAAATTATTCGTACAGTTGTGCACTGGTACAATGGTACTGCGAGGTTCTACTGTATAATAATAATAATAATAATAATAATAATAATAATAATAATAATAATAATAATAATACACACACACACACACACACACACACATATATATATATATATATGCATGTATGTGTGTATGGTATAAATGACAACACCTTAACACCATTTTCTTCCCTATTGTTTAATCTGCGAAAAAAATAAATGGAGAAAATTTTGAAATTTTCTTCGGTCAAAGATATAATTAAAAACTATAGCTCTAAGAATATACTGTATTTCACGTAGTCGTCTTCTCAAGCTGTTGAGGCAGTCCCCCAAAATATTTACGTACAGGTAGTCGATGTTGGTATTTATGCAAATTACATGATGATGCGCACCTGAAGGGGTAGTTTGTTATTTAGAGACAAGCTAGCAATGAGCAGACAGACCAGTGCGTTCTAACCATTACCAACCTGTCAAATTCAAAGAGCCTTTGGATAACTGAGTATATTATCCACTGTATTTTGTTTCTTACGTTTTAAGCTTTGGTCGCTATTTCTAGCGAGTCATGCAAAAATGTTGTGGCTCGCTCGTTGTAAATGGAGTAACAAAAAATAATCTTCAGTCCCGATAAATTTGTCTTGAGAAGGTTGTTGCATTAAGCTATTAATATTTTCAAAATAAATAGAGTTTTGGCATTCATATGTCCTCCAATGATAGGAGGATATTGTATTTGTAAAGAAGTTCTAAAATTTATTTAGTGAAACCTTAGAATTTACTTCCGTTCCCCGTTTAATAATCGTTCGACCACAATATTTTTGTTAACCGAGGTCCTGTGGTATTCATCTGTTTCGTTTATAATAAATAAAATTATTTAAAATTGGAAACTATAGCTGATTTGGAAAGCTAAAAAAAGAAGAAAAATTATAAAGGAAATAAACTTATAAATTTTTCACTCTCTAAAAGGATAACCAGAACATTATTCTAAAGCATAAAATTTATTTTGGTTGTTCAAGCTGAGCATTACTCTAGGATTTCTTCGATGTCCAGACGGTTTATCAGAAGGAATAAATTATTATATCCTACCATGTATACATACATACATACATACATACATACATACATATAGCACTCTTCCTTTCTGAAAAAGGACACACTGATTGGATATTGAAGTCTTAGATAGTTTTGTATTGGTTCAGTCTGACGGAATTTAGTGTGCCCGTGGTTTTCGCAGACACGCCAACATGCTAATATCGATGCGGCTAACGTTCCTTCTTACAAACTTATAAGAAGACATTATCAGGTGAAAAAAGGCACACATACAGAACGATAAGACGAATTTACTAAAGGTCAACTTTCCAGGAAGGAAAAACTGAATGTGTAGATAGTGCGAGACCTTGATGAAAAACACGATATAGTTGACCAGAACACTAAGAGCAAATACCGCTAGGCACCTAACCCGACGATCTTAGTTTCGCGAATCCACCGCGCTAGATTAGTGGTCTTCTTTTTTATCAGGCCCGAGACGATGTCAAGCAAGTACATCTCGGTAGAATTTGAGCTCAGGACACAAATCGGAGCAAATACGGCGAGGAATTCTATTCGACGTTCTAATGGCTCGGCTGATTCACTGCGTAACTGATGCACACGGGATGGTTATGACAGGAATGTCTTTATTCATAGGTATCTCTGATTATGGATAACCTGGGACGTAAACACCAATTGTCAAGTAGGCGCAGGAATGGCTGTGTGGTAAGTAGCTTGCTTACCAACCACATGGTTCCGGGTTCAGTCCCACTGTGTGGCACCTTGGGCAAGTGTTTTGTACAAAGCCTCGTGAGTGGATTTGGTAGACGGAAACTGAAAGAAGCCCGTCGTATATATATATATATAT
>NC_068982.1:66436098-66438841 GCF_001194135.2 Octopus bimaculoides | reverse complement strand
TTGCCCCCCCCCACCATCGCTGGACAACCGATGCTGGTGTGTTTACGTCCCCATAACTTAGCGCTTCGGCAAAAAGAGACCGATAGAATAAGTACTAGGCTTCCAAAGAATAATTCCTGGGGTAGATTTACTCGACTAAAGGCGGTACTCCAGCGTGGCCGCAGTCAAATGACTGAAACAAGTAAAAGAGTAGTGATGGGGTACAAACACACACACACACACATGCACACACACAGAAACACACACACATACATACACACACATATTTACTTCGGGCTTCTTTCAGTTTCCTTCTACCAAATCCACTCACAAGGCTTTGATCGGCTCGAGGCTATAGTAGAAGTTCCACGCAGTGAGAGTGAACCCAGAACCATGTAGTTGGGAAGCAAGCCTCTGTCTATATCGATCCTAATACTTAGTCTGATATTTATCATATCAACCTATATTCATAGAACGGTAGATTACACAGTGAGTTACGTCGCTTTTGGAAAACTGCTTCTCTTTGATGATTTAACTTACTTGAAAGGTATTTTCACCAATTTACACAATCACAAATTTTCCCGTATACATGCACACAAACATGTGTGTGCGGGCGCGCAAGTGTATGTATGTATGTATGTATGTATGCACACGCACACTCACGATATGTTTTCTCGTAGTTTCCATCTACAAAACATTCACTAACAAAACGAGATGAGAAACGTTTGATCAAAGTATCGCAGAGTAGGATCAAATCTGCAACGACGTGACTACTAAACAAACTTCTCAACCAAGCAGCCATGTCTGCGTCGCCTTATATAATCTTTTTTTTTTTTTTCTGTGAAGGATATATCAAAAACTATTTTACTCCAAATTCACTAGTTTCTATTAAATCCAGCGTAACAAATAAAACTTATTTTTCGTCTGCTTATTTGAATGTAATGATTCTACAGTAGTGATTCCTTGCCATAACTATAATTGTCTAGGAAGTGTTATGAAGGAATAGAGATTGTTAAGGATTTAGAAGCGTCTTGATGTTTCTTAGAAAATATTTAAACTAGTTACGGTTTCAAGCGCATTCGAAAAAAACCTTTGTTGGGATTAAAATACAAGCAAGATATTATGCTTTATCAGTGCGCAAAAACATGATTGATAATTCGCTGAAGTTTGATACTATTTCGTTCCATATTGTTGGTGTCTTTAGTAATTTCCATAAAAATTGCAAGGGGAGCTCTAATATACGCAAATATATCAGAAGCAAGTGATGGGCGGCAATGCTGAAAGGAGTAATATAGGAAAATATGTGATTTATATAATTAGCATACCAAACTATATCAGTGCAGAATATTTGAACTACATCGGACGCTGCAAATGAAATGGATAAGATCCAACACGAATAATATATCACAGCACAAAATTAGAATTTCTGCCTGGTTAAAATAGTTTGAGAATTTTTGAGAATGCGGTGGTTTGTAAAACACCATTCGGTGAATGGGGATAACTGAGCAACGAATAGTTGGGAACCACTGTTCTGCAGCTTATAGAAATCCCTCACAGAGGAATATATTTACACATAAAAAGAAAAACAGAACCCCTTCCTACATTCTAACACAGTAGTTTTATACCACATTAAACACCTTTCTTTCTTTCTTTTCTTCCTTTCTATGTCATTAGATACTGCGAATGGTTTACATAAATATTCTGTTTCATGGAAGTGAGATAATAAGATGTAATAATTAGGGTAAATGACTTTACTGTTAATACTTAAGAGATATACATCAATGGATGATAAACATTCTTTCCCGGGGGGCGGGAATGAAAGTTTAGTCTGGCATGGATAATTCGTAAGTAGTAGAACGACGTCGGTCGGAAAACGAAGATGTCAAAACCGTGTTGCAATCACCGCTAATCGGCACTCACTGTGGGATCATTTTCTCGTCGTAAGAGGGATCAGGTGTGAAAAAAATATATTAAAAGACGATGTTTAATAAACTTATAAATAACATCATGAGTGTGCATGGCCTATTGGTTAGGGTGTTACACTCACGTTCGCGAGATTTGCTTTCAATTCCTGGACTGAGTTGTGCCTTGTGTTCTTAAAGAAAACACTGCATTTCATGTTGCTCTGCTATTACTTCGACACCTAACTTGTGGTACACCATGCGCCTGTTCAGGCAACATTACACCGGTACCTAAACTACGACATTACTTTCTCTCTCTATTAAGGCATTCCTGATCCAATCGTCTCTTCTCTTTCCATTGCCCTTGTATCCGCCAACCTCTCACTAATCATTATATGCAGTCTTTCCTTCTTAGAACTCATCTACCCTGAAATTCCCTCCCTGCTCACGTATTTTCTGTAGAAGGTGACGCACAAAGGTTTAACAGAAACAATTAAATGCATGAAGTTCACGGACGTAGGAAGGCCTGCCCTATAGACACTGCATTTTCTTCCAGACACTAAAATATATAGGGTGCGTCAGCTATTTGAGAACAAAATTTTAATCAAATTAAAAACAAATCTATTAGAAAAACTAATATATTTTTATAGAATTTGGTACACATATTTTTTATATAAACATAGCAAAGGATTATTCAAGAAAACCGCCTTCAGCCGCGATACAGCTTCTGAATGCCTTGATCAAGTGATCTTTATTCATGTTGGACACAACGTTTCCAATAGTAGATATCAACGTGTCCTTGTTATCGGAGGCATGCTTGTTGATTTCCTTCTCAACGAAACCCCAAACATAGTATATATATA
>NC_068982.1:66434566-66435200 GCF_001194135.2 Octopus bimaculoides | reverse complement strand
CATAAAAAAGTAATAGCAAAAGAATGAGACCTCGCTATTAGGATTATATATGTTATAATTTAGAACAAACAATAAAAGGTTGTCATTATAGTACTCAGAGCGAAGAGCTACGATATATTCTCGTCGGTTATTAATGGCAACAGACGCTATGAAAAACCGTTGAATAAAAGGGAAGTTACTTTCATAGGTAGAAAACGAAAAGAGAAAAAGATGAAAAAAATACACAGCCATATTCTCACAATACACGAATATGCACCTCCTGCGTTCACAGCGTCTACATGCGTACACACTCACACAAACATGTATACGTACATGCACATATACACACACAAACATATAAGTATGTACGTACTTCTACTTGCACACATATCTACACATACACACACACATGTATATATATATATATATATATATATATATAGAGAGAGAGAGAGAGAGAGAGAGAGAGAGAGAGAGAGATAGATAGATAGATAGATAGATATATATACATATATATATATATATAGATAGATAGATATGCTTACCTGCATACACGTAACATAATACATATCTAGACATTTATACGTATAAAAATACAGCCGTTGGACAAAATCATGAAAGCCCATTAAAATTTCAAACAAATTTATTTTAATAT
>NC_068982.1:66433035-66434077 GCF_001194135.2 Octopus bimaculoides | reverse complement strand
TTTTGAAAGTAGTGGTTTTCTGATTGCAGCCCTCCCGTGAAATCTGGCTTTGTGCAGCTCCCGGCGGACAGTTTTTGTGGAAACTGTGTTCTCGAGGTGGTCATTAAGCTCTGCAGTAATTTTGGGAGGTGTACTTTTATGATACTTTCTAACAATTTGCGTAAGAGTCCGATGGTTCCTATCTAAAAGTTTTGATTTTCTTTCGGAGTTTTGTTTCGACGAGGTTTTTCCCTCTTTCTCAAAAGCTGTCATTACTATGGAACTTTTCTTTCATCAGCTGCCTCTATTCTAAACTAGGCGTTTCGAAGATGAGGCAGAATGCGCTCTTAGAACAGCTCTTCCCGCAATGGATCTCCGTCGTTTGATGATGATAATTTTTTCTTGAATCGGCTAAATTACCTGCTCCTTATTTTGAGTGTAAGTGTCTGACATGTATACCCTTAATGTAATTTAGCATAACACAGGATGTAGCAAGGTGATAGCTTTTGGAATTACAGGTGCAATCCACTCTGACAGGCTTTCTGAGCAATTTCCCTCAACTCAGTAAGAAATAAACCGACTCGAAGGTGTTGAAACTGTCATTTGCAAAGCAGTTGGATCGATCCCGGAACCACAAGATTGCAAAGAAAACTTCTTGACCATTTGACTATAAAGTGATCACGCGCGCGCGCGAGCGTGTCTGTGTATTCAGTCTAATTTTATTTGATAACATCACCTACATGTAATTCTTATAGAAAATTGCATACATTCATAATCTCATTGGCTTCCAAACACGTGACCTGTTGTTTGGTTTGAATCATTGCAGGCCGTAGTAGGTTATTTGGCGAATGACCAGCGAAAAGTGAATCTATTTTTAAATATATACTAATTAATTCTTGCAAAATGGAAAGAAATTCCTCTTTGTTCTAAATCAGAAGCAGTGAGGAAGTAGGAGACTACTAGTGTACCACCGACAACTATGTTTAAACCTTGATGTAGAAACAAAACAAAAGGCTTTGTTGATTTGATTTGCTACTACCTATCTGTCTGTCTATCTATCTAT
>NC_068982.1:66431009-66432854 GCF_001194135.2 Octopus bimaculoides | reverse complement strand
ATCCATACTAACGTATATATGCATGTATATATGTATGTATGTATGTATGTATGTATGTATGTATCTTTGGTATGTATAAATATATATATATATATAACCTTGTAGATAGATAGATAGATTGTACGCAACAAAATCATAGTATTGTTTCTTTAGCGTCATTTTGCCGTCATCATATATTTAGTTAACCTGTTATCAGTCAACAATTTCGTTTTTCTGTTCCTTTAACTTTCTATTCCTTTAACTTTTGCAATGTAACAGGTAACAGAACATCAGGTATAGCAGAATCATTACCGCACCGGACAAAATGCTTAACTGTATTTCTTACGGTACTTTACATTCTAAGTTCTAAGTCTGCTAATGTCTACTCGGCCTTTCATCTTTTCAGGGTTGATAAAATAAGTACTAGTTAAACACTGAGGTTGATGTTATCGACTGGCCCTCTCCAACAAGATTTCAGTTCCTGTCCCCAAAATAGGAAATTTTAGGCGGCGAGCTGGAATAATAGTTAGCCGGAGGAAATGCTTAGCGGCACTTGGTCCGTTTTTACAATCTGAGTTCAAATTCCGCCGATTTTGACTTTACCTTTCATCCTTTCGGGGTCGATAAATTAAGTATCAGTGAAACACTAAGGTTGATGTAATCGACTAATCCCCTTCCTCCAATTTCAGGCCTTGTGCCTTTAGAAGAAAGGGTTATTATAATTATTGGTGCAGATAATGAATAATGCTGCATAGTAAAACGAATCATGTTATACAATTGCTGATTAAATGCTGCTTTTGAAGACTACGTCAAGTTTCATTATTGGATTTGGTTGCATCTTCAGACCACCATCTCTCTTCGAGCAGGATATATTTTTATTTTTATTCTTCATGCATATTAAAGCTTATACTAACGTTATTCAACGTAGTCAGAGTAAGTTTTTAGACAAACTCCATCCAGTAGCTCCATGCAAATGTAATTAATTATTGTCTAGCATCTATTTTAGTTTTGTGTTTTCGCAAATTAAACGATTAAACTGGAGATCTATTTTAATATTTGAGGAGCCCCTCTGTTAAAATCCTGGCTACTCCTGTGTAACGCTGTCCATATATTAAGACGGTAGAATGCGTTTTGAGTGAGATTTCATTACTATTTCTTGCAGCTCGAGAGACTATGAAGAGGATCCCTCGCTAGTGTATTTGTTGTCTTCAGTTGGCCATTGGTATGTTCAAAAACTTATAATTTATAACTTTGATAAAAGTTAACCAGGTTTTCATATATCCGTTTATAAACGAAACTTTCTCAGTGACTTATGGGTTATTTATAATAATTCGAGGGGAGAGAACCGATTTCATCTATTCCAGTACTTGACTTTATCGAAAGGATGAAAAGCAAAGTCGACCCCAGCAGTATTTGACCACAGAACGTAAAGAGCCAGAAGAAAACCGGCTAAGCATTTTTTAAAATACCAGAAGTATATATTTGTAGTGAACACTTCTATCGCCATTATATACAAACAAACCATCTTCCCCACTGTAATAAATATAATCAAGTGCGGGCGTAGTAGAGAGCAGCCTGCTGTATCCATCACATGACTGACTATTCTTTGCACGGGTAAATTATCTCGTACCGTTCCCGCCAGAACGCAAACTGACCAATCACAGCCCCTAATAAGGTCACGTGATAGTGTTTTTCTAATGCTTCTCTGGAGCCTACCTTCAGCTATAAATAGACTAAATTATACCCGGCAAAGTCGTCGCGCCTCAGATCTCCTTTGAGATCTGGCGTTGACCACACACGCGTAACACAACCAGCCAGTTTCCAGCGACGACATCAACACCATCGTACAACTACGAACTACAAGCA
>NC_068982.1:66429441-66430999 GCF_001194135.2 Octopus bimaculoides | reverse complement strand
AACACAACCAGCCAGTTTCCAGCGACGACATCAACACCATCGTACAACTACGAACTACAAGCATCGCCCCCGACATCGCCAGCAGCAACACGACACTACGACTACCAGCATCGTTCCCGCCAGCGTCAACATAACTTCCACGTACACAAGCTACCAACAGCTAACCGCGGCACTTCTCTTCGATTCTGTTTGTGTGATTCATCTTCACCACGATACATAATAGCCAAGAATTTAGCCTGCGAAGAACATCCGTATTCAAGAACTCGGTTAGGCATGGAAGCCCTAACATCACAACTAGTGATCGCTCTGCCCCACACGCCTTAACTTCTTATATACAGACACTTACCACTGTGTACTCTAAGAACTGGTATCTTAAATCCTTATACGTGTTACTGACTCTATTCAATACTGTGTATCTCTCGCACCCACATACATATTTGTACACACACTCTTCTCTTGTTTACATGACGGCCAGTCTCATATTGTGTTTTATTATGTCGCATTCACACACACACACAGACATACATTTTAATGCTACAATAAATCTTACTGTTATTCATCTCTATCGGTTGTGTTCCTATCGTCTTCCTTACTGGCATTTACGAGTTCTCTATGTTATCGAAGTATAACATATATATATCATTTGATATATTTTGTGTTCGACCGTGCGACGCGTTTATAAAAGGAGCCTGTTTTTCCATTCGTCACCATTTCTCCTTTGGGGTTCGCACGGTCGTTCTTACATATTCATAGTGCAATTTTACGTACATAATATAGATGTTGATAAACTGAGGTTATCGATGCAATTAGTTGCTATAAACTCCTCTGGGGCATTTAAAATCTACAAGAAGCGGACAAGGAAGATTCCCCTTGTAACATCAATTAATTGAAATTTTGAGAAAATATAAAAAGTGCAATATGGGATTAAGCCTGATCTTTATGCCAACGGACATACTTCAGTTTTGCTAAGCTTTTTCAGTGAAGCATATTCTATTCAGTTGGCAAGACTAAACGTAATCAACCTTCTTTATAATTTATATAAATGACCTTTCCAGCGTCGTAAATCACTGCAAAGTGAAAATATTTGCTGATGACACTAAGCTCCAGCAAATCATCAATGAAGAAGAAGACCGAACCCAACTCCAGACTGATCTATACGCTGTGAGTCAATGGGTAGATAAAAACAAAATGAAACTGAACGAGGGAAAATTTGAGCTGATGCATTTTGGAAGAAAGTCTATACTAAAACAGCCATACTCTCTTCCTTCAGGGGAACCGCTCACGGTATCCAACAATATCAGAGATCTGGGTGTAATTGTTGACAACAATCTCAATTGGAGTGCCCACGTCAACGATAAGGTCAATATAGCTCGTAGGATGAGTTCCTAAATCTTCCGGTCCAGAGAACAAGGTGTCATCATTCCGCTTTTCTCCTCCTTTGTACGGCAACACCTCGAATACTGCTGCCCCTAGTGGCCTCCCCATACAAAACAAAACATCTCGAGGATTGAATCACCCCAGAGGGCACTCACCAAACGAATTGAAGGCATGACTGATC
>NC_068982.1:66423091-66427666 GCF_001194135.2 Octopus bimaculoides | reverse complement strand
AATAATGATCAGTCACGTGATGACAAGGAATGGGTTCTCTGCTACGCCCGCGTTTATTTATATTTAAATGAGAAGAATGGCGATAGTAGTTTTGTATCTAATGGCGGTAGGTAGTTTCACTACATATATATACACGTACATGATGCCTGCATACATACATACATACATACAGACATGCATACATACATACATACATACATACATACATACATACATACATACATGCATTAAGAGAGGAGGTGATGTAATAGTACTCATGTGCTATTAATTTGCTTAAATACTATTAGTGTTCCGCATTTTCTGCAGAATGTTTGGCATAATATAATACAAAAAATGATAATGCACGGCAGCTTGAACAACCATTTGCACAAAGGAAATATGATAGCGTCTGCAACAACAAAAGCACCATATGCCGTTTTAATTACCATTGCCACCAGCAAAGCTTCCGATTTTATTCCGCACTACATGCTTATAATCAAAATCATAATACTAAAAAAGCTTCCTGTAGAAACAGCGCTAAATAATGACAGCGAGCTAATTCACAGGTTGACAAGTCTACGTTGACTACAGTAACAACACAGCTTGAATCTCTAGAAACTATAACTTCCCGAATGAGGTGATGCAAGTATCCGTCCTCTCATGCATACTTTTTAACTGGGACTTACATGAACTTCCTTTGTAACCGACAAAGCACACACAACTTCAAATGTAAATGACATCGTGTTCACCTCCTTCCACTATTCTTTAGATATAACTCAAAACTACATCAACTATCAGTATCTAACAAATGTGCCACCTCACTTTTTATGAACACCACCAAAGAACAGAAAATACAACCAAAACACATACAACAACACAATGACAACATATATATTAGAAATTATATACAATATTTCTACATTTCCGATGCCTGTTCCTTATATACCATTAGATTTTTAAAAAGTATGAAAAGTGACACTAGGGTTCACAGCACTGCCAGAAAAAAAGAAAAAAGACTGGTACTATGCATAAGTCGAACGTATCGTTAGTAGTTTAGCGTTGTTTAGCTGTGTAGATCCAACTGTGGTGACTGTGGTGACTGAGTGGTTGTTCAAGTTGATGATACGCAGCAAAATCTCACTAAGGACACTCAGTCACCACAGTTGGATCTACACAGCTAAACAACGCTAAACTACTAACGATACGTTCGACTTATGCATAGTACCAGTCTTTTTTCTTTTTTTCTGGCAGTGCTGTGAACCCTAGTGTCACTTTTCATACTTTTTAAAATTATACCTAATGCTCTAATTACAGTTGGTATTGTTTTCACCCTCATGCCCCACATCTTGAATGTTTCAGTTTCTAGCTCCTTGTATTTTGATAGCTTTTCCCACTTCTTTGGGGGAAATATTTTCATCAGAAGGGATTGTGGTATCTACCAGGGTGCTTATATTTGTCTTCCAGCCTTTTACCATTATGTCAGGACGGTCTGTCAAGGTTGACTTAGCATGTCGTCTTTTCGGGGTTGATGAAATAAGTATCAGTTGAGTACTGGGGTCGATGTAATTAACTAAACCCATCTCCCAAAATGTCAGCCCTTGCGCCTACAGTAGAAAGAATTATTATGTCAGGACGGTTCACCTAGGGCTCTTTGTCATTTTGGAAGAGCATATCTCAGATTATTGTAGCCTGGTCGTTGTCACGTACCGTGTTCTGTACACGCTTGTACTTCTTTTTATTTGTTTTCATATTGAAGTGTTGGCATGGCATATTGCCCACTGAATGTAGCTACCAACACGAGTTGACCTATGTATGTACTCAGATTTGGCAAGGACCGGGCAATCAGAGATGATGTGAACCGTCTCGTTGTACTGGTTGCTGATTCTGCTTTTGATGTTAGAAACATTTTCATTATTTTACATTTATAGGGATTTGTGGCCAGACATTGGTCTTGTGCAAGAAGGATCAGTCCCCCTATTTCAACTTTCAAGCCGGAGCTTTTGAGCCATTGCTGATTTCACCGCTTCTTATTTCTTCCCTTAGTCGTGAAGTGGTTTTGCTCTCCATTTCTTCTTGAGTATGCTTTGTAATTTCGTTTTCATCATGTTTTTTTTTTTATCCCTTTAACCATTTCTGTTATGTTGTTATCTAAATTTATTGCTTCAGTACAATTTGTTTCTGCTTTGTATTTTATCGCCTTCTTGTGTATAGATAAAAGCTATGGGGTTTTTTCCCTATGGTTTTATATTATGAGTTACATTCTTGGTCCCTAAGAATTTGTCTAGTTCAGCTGCTGTTATTTTGTACAAGTTTTCTATTTGTGTCAGGGATAGGTATATTATTATTGTTGTCATTATTATTATTATTGAGTGAGAGAGCAGTGCATGCCATCAAAGTGACACTGGGGTAAAATATACGAAGACCATTATACCCATCATGACTACCCGTCTGATAAGGGTACACCAGGCACATGCATCATAACCATATGTGCGCGACATGGTGATCTCATATCAAGATAAACAGCGCATGACCTCGCAAGTGGGGCCCAGTTAGAATTTTTTCAAGTCGAATAGCCCATCCCGCTCAAAAGGTCCCTGAATAAGGGTTGTTTAAGGATGTTAAGCAAAACACCCATGTTTCCAAAGGTGAATTATTCAAACTCCAAAGAATTCCTCTCAACACATGGCTATGATGCTCCCCCACTACTTCTGCTCATGATCAGAGATGCACCAAGGGACATGCTCAACTGGTTAAGGTCAACTGACAAGCAAATCTGTGGTATTAAGCAGAATATTTGCTGTAGCCCATCTTTTATACCAAGACAAAACAATGTACATGATAACACTTCCAATCAATTAAGATCAGAAGCCATGAGAGCCACAGCCTGGTACTGCATCCGGGCATAATTTTATTATTATTATTGTTATTATTATTACTGTGGTTTTGTAATTGTTATTGTTGTTGCTGTTATTGCCGTTATATACTTACGTTTATTATCACTAATTATTTTTAGACGTGTACAAGCCTACGTATGCACAATCCAGCATACGCATTATAAAAGCCCAATTAATTGCACAGTCCGGAAACAAGTAACGTAGTCTGATCCTACATTTGAGATTTGACTTTCATGCGATATTCATGTTTCATCAAGGGCGGAAGAGAACCAATTAACGATCCTGTCCGTGATTGTTCTGTCGTCGAGAAATCAGCAGCTAAGTTTTTCTCGAATCACACCCAACCGCATTAAATAGTCATCTTTAAATTTTTACCTGTTTTCAGTCAAAATCGACCGTAGTACTTATCTTTTCAGTCTAGTACTTGTTTATTAGGTGTCTTTCGCTAAACTGCCACGTTATAAGGATGCAAACAAACCGACACCAATTGTCAAGTGATGGGGAGGACAAACCACAAACACAAAGGCAAACACAAGCACACACACAAACATATATACACACATATACACACTCATAAGTATGTGTGGGGTGTATGTATATGTATGGATTTATGTGTGTATATATATATATCTGTCCACCAAATTCTCTCACAAAGCGTTTGTTGGCCCAGAGCTATAGTAGAGGACACTTAACTAAAGTACAGTCGGGCGGGACTGAACCCGAATTCATGTGGTTACAAAACGAGCTTCTTAACCAGGCAAATAAATTAAATAGAATGTTGATGATTGGAACGCCTTCGGACATAGGTCTACCCGATAAGGGCTGACCCGGGACTAAATTGCTACATTATATCGAATAAATTCGTGTTGAATTAGTACTGTAGCGACGCTGAAACATTAATTTGTTATTGTAGTAAAGACTACACACATTTCAAACTGCAGATATAAAATTAATACATTTTAAATTTGACTATTCCGATTTCATCCTTTATACTTTAGTCTTAAAGTCCTTTTTCTGGTTTTAGTTATTGGATGCCCCCATGCTGAGGCGTGGAATTTAAGGGTTTTAATCGATTTTGTCGACAAATTATACTTATTTTAGTCAGTTATATATATTATATCGCTCTTAGTTTTGTCGAATGCCAGGCTTTTTTTTTTACTTCATTACGTGTCGCAATACGACGCACTTATTTACACCAATATACACAAACACAGATACACACACTCATACATACACACACAAACGCACACACATACATAGGTACATACATACATTCTTATTTATATATATTTATATGAAGGAACTACTACTAGTTTCAAATTCAATAAATATGGAAAAACTTTGAACTCCTATCAGGTTACGAGACCTGCCCATGTCCAACTCAGGTTTAAATCTTCTAAACAACTGTCATGACTGCCAGGAAATCATCTTTTACAATAGCCAGATCATCTGGGCAGGAACTCTGAAATTGGGAAAGATATATGTATTGTATTCAAAGAAGGTATGCTCTTAATTTTTTATGGGGAAGGAGTTATTCTCCTTTGTCATATTCTGGCTGTCTGTGATAAATATGCATACATACACACACCACATGCAAACCAATGGTGTGATAGGAGGTGAGGTAGAGAGAACGAAGGGATACAATAAGGAAGGAGAGTGAAGAGGGGAGGAAGAAATTTGAGGAAAAAACCCGAAATTCTGG
>NC_068982.1:66417835-66420156 GCF_001194135.2 Octopus bimaculoides | reverse complement strand
TATATACATATCTATATCATACCTATGTATATATAATATAGCTTTTCCGTAAGAACCGACGTTTCTACCATTTTAACCACAGGAGGACGTCTCCTCCAGCTGGTTAGTCCATGCATCAACAAACCAACTGGAGGAAGCGTCCTTCTGGGGTTAAAATGGCAGTAACATCGGTTCCTAGAGAAAGGCCATGTTGAAGTGGCGATAAACAATATTTCTCAGTATAGTTACTAATTTCACCTCTAATAGAGATTTTCTGACTATATAATATATATGTATACGGGGAAGTACCCAAAATAACCGGAAACGTTCTCTATGGGACAAGCAAGTTGTAGTTCAGGCTGCCGCCGCTAGAGGCCATTTGATGCGACCCGCAGGCATCAGTCTGCCAATCGGCGTCGTCGCGTAGGGTCGTACTACCACGTGGTGCGTCATTGTTTTACAGTGCTTATCCCCTGTTTATCAATTTCTGCGATGGCTGAAACGAAGGGACAGCATGTTCCATGAAATTCCGCTTTCTGCAGGGGAAAACGGCGGCCGAAACAGTTGTTATGCTTCAAACAGCTAGCAAGAGCGTTGCCATAAGCAAAATACAAGTTTACGAGTGGTTTCCACGCTTTAAGAATAATCACTTGTCGCTTGAAGACCAACCTCGTTCAGGACGACCGTCGACCTCCTGAACGAGTGAAACCATCGAGAAAATTCATGAACTGATCTTGGAGGACCGTCACCGAACAATTGACGAACTTGATATGACTGGTGTGTCCTGAAGCTCCTGGCAACGAATTTTGCGCGAAAAATTGCTAATGAAAGGAGTAGCAGCAAAGTTTGTTTCTCGTTTGCTCACGGAAGATCAAAAGCAGTGACGACTAAAAGCGTGTGGTGAACTGAAAGAACAATTGGAAGTTGATCCGGATCTTATTTCGAAGATCATCACTAGAGACGAAAGCTAGCGCTAGAGAATTTGCAGATGTGGAAAAAGTGAAGAAGAAAAAAACGACGGAGGCATTAAAAGGCATCATTTCGCAAGAGTTCCATCATTGCTGCGAATAGGGAAAATGCGCCTAGGCGGAAGCATTGCTTCAGTGAAAAATATTTTGAAGGCGATCAAAGTCTAAATATGTAAAACAGAGTGAATAAAATAATATTGCAAAATTCCGTTTTATGTGTGTGTGTGTGTGTGTGTGTGTGTGTGTGTGTGTGTACGCGCGCGCGTGCGTATTTACATATATATATAAATTCATATGCTTGTGTGTATGTGAGTGGAAAGACAGACAGACAGACAGACAGACAGACAGACAGACAGATAGATAGATAGATAGATAGATAGATAGATAGATAAAGAGAAATATAGATATAAACACACACATACACATACGCGCGTGTGCGTACATATATAATAACATATCTATATATACATATAAATATGTGTGTGTCCGTGCATGCATATCATAGTACAGCAGCATGCATATCTTTGTGCTGTGTTGTGCTGCTCGCGTGCGAGTGTGCGTGCGTGTGTGTTTGTGTGTGTGTGTGTGTGTGTGTGTGTGTGCGCGCGCGCGCATATATTCTTTTCTACTCTAGGCACAAGGCCCAAAATTTTGTGGGAGGGGGCCAGTCGATTAGATCGACCTCAGTACGCAACTGGTACTTAATTTATCGACCCCCGAAAGAATGGAAGGTAAAGCCAACCTCGCGGAATTTGAACTCAGAACGTAGAGGCAGACGAAATACCGCTAAGCATTTCGCACTTGAAATGTTTCAGATTACGATATCACAGAGCTATTCCAATTGAGAGATTGTTAAGATAACTATAGACGAGTCAGATTACGATTGGTCTGTTTTAGAGTGTTAGAAGTTGTCTATTTTAGCGCACTTATACTATTACACCACTGCACACTCAGGCCTATACACCCACACCTTCATACATTCACACAAACACACATATGCACCCCCACCCCATCCTCCCACTCCACCATCCCTAACACAAAAGATTAAATTGGAAAATAAACTTGGATTTCCAGCTGTATGATATACACGCTCTCTTACTGATAATCACACGTTTATAAATATATAACAACAATAATTACAACAGCCACAGTAATAATAATAATAATAATAATAATAATAATAATAATAATAATAATAATAATACAAAGCCCTTACCCATCAATGGCTAATGGCCTCTGGCTTGAAATCAGAAACAGAGGGGTTTATCATAGCAGCCCAAGATCAATGCCAACCTACAAAGAACTACCAGGCCAACATTTTAAAGAACGGCAGCTCCCCATTATGTCGTATATGCCAACAACAAAATGAGACCA
>NC_068982.1:66411400-66417825 GCF_001194135.2 Octopus bimaculoides | reverse complement strand
TAGAAATTAGCAAAATGTGGAATCTGAAGACGAAAACAATACCTATTGTCATAGGTGCCCTGGGAATGACAGCGAAACGGGCTGATTAAAAGTAAATAATAATAATAATAATAATGCAGATTAAAAGTAAATAATAATAATAATAATAATAATAATAATAATAATAATAATAATAATAATAATGATAATGATAATAATAAATGCCCTGATGCAGTACCAGGCAGTGGCTCTTCTGATTGTAACTGATTGGACGTGTTATCATGTATATCGTTTTGTCTTGGAATAAAAGATGGGCTACAGCAAATATTCTGCTTAATACCACAGATTTGCTTGTCAGTTGTTTGACCTTAACCAATTGAGCATGTCCCTTAGTGGCTGACGATATGTGCACCTCTGATCATGAGCAGAAGTAGTGGGGGAGTATCATAGCCATGTGTTGAGAAGAATTATTTGGGGTATGGATAATTCACTTTGAAAAGATGAGTGCTTCATTCAACATATATAAGTATATGTATGTATGTGTGTATTCAAAATAAGCAACAAGGATATCCAGAGGTAATGCAGTACAATCGTTTCATGCAACTCCATTTAATTCAACAATGCAATCATTAATTTAAAATGCAGAGCAATCCTCAGCTGCACAAAGAGATAGAATTTAATTAAATTAGAACAAATGGACACATTAGTATAATTATACCTAAATCTCCTAGAAGTTAAGCAGATAGACAAAGAACATGTTGCCTCTACTTCTGTACAGAAGTTACTAAATTATCAAGAAGCCTGTCACTGATTTTATTTGTTTTTATGGGGTCAGTTTTAATTTATAGACTAGTTTATCAAATCCTTGTATATCTAATAAAGGATAGCATCTGTTAGGGGTAGGGCTGAGAGAGCAGACAGAAATCATAGTTGGTATAGTCATAAAAATCAAGATTTATTAGAAGCAATATCATGAGGTTTGGTAAAGGAAAACTTAAAACAAGATGTTAGCTGACAACTAAGAGGGTCGCCCACTGGCAGACCATTGATAATGAAACAGGGGAAGTCTTATCATGTAGTACTATAGTTAAATGTTTTAAACAATGTTGTTATATTGTATACAGTTAAAGTTTATGGCTATTCAGAGGGTTATTAAGAAGAATATATTAACAAAAGGATAGAAATTTATAAATACTTTTGAGTATATACCAAACTTTTACCACAATAGAGGGAGGAAAAGAAACTATCCAGAAATAGTTTAATATTTATACATATTGTACACTTAAATACTAACTCATCAGATGGTATCTGTGAATATTGATTAATAGGTATATACTGATATTAATAAAGTAGTATTGAGGTAAAAGAACATTCTAATTATATACTCTTTTACCTGTTTCAGTCGTTTGACTGCGGCCATGCTGGAGCACCGCCTTTAGTCAAGCAAATTGACCCAGGACTTACTCCCGCTTTAGACAAAGCAACATTATAGTGGTATGAATGGGAAATAAAAATATCAATGTTTGATGATAATTTAGTAATTCTCCTAGAAATACTTTTAACTATCGATTTTAATACATTAGGGTGGGGGTGATTTGATAATTTATTCACATATCTTGTGACCTCACGTTCCTTCCTATAGGGGTAGTATAATTTAGAGTTAATGTTTAAAGTAGTATCTAAAACATTTACTACTTTAGTGCCATATTCATACGTAATACTTAAGTAAAAGTCTTTGAAAAATTTTCTAATTCTCTTTCTCATTCTTTCTATGATTGATTTATTGTTGCTAGCGATGATGAATAGAGCATCATCCCTATATAGACCTCCCTGTAATTCAGGGATTTCCCTATTTAGGCACCTTAAAAGGTACGCACCCACTAGATTTGTGATTTCAACCGAGTTGCTCGAACCCATAGCTATATCAAAGTTTTCTGAGGATTGTTCTGCATTTTAAATTGATGTAATGATTGCATTGTTCAATTAAATGGAGTCGCATGAAACGATCGTACTGCATTACCTCTGGATATCCTTGTTGCTTATTTTGATTTTAATCACCTTTGAAATTGTATGGATAATACTGTACTAAATTCTGGTGCCTCAACTTAAGTACCATATTCATCTGAATCTAAATTTTTGCCATATATATATATATGTATATATATATAGGGGAAGAATTCACAAAAAAAACAAAAGATGAAGACAAGTGGTGTAGAAAACAAACAGATGTATTAGTATAACGCTCGGGAAGTGAAAAAATCTTTAACACTTCGGGCCTATGCTCTTCCAGACAAAAGAACACAGAAAGAAACAAAGAGAGAAACACGAAGACAAAAAAAAAGAAATTGTAGTGGCTAGCGATCTATCATGGTAAAAAATGATAGATATATAAATGATAGATATGTAAATGATAGATATATCATGGCAAAAAATTATACATATATGTATGTATAGTATACATATATCTTTTATCTCTTTTATCTGTTAGACGGCAATCATGCAGGGACACCACCTTGAAGTCTGGTACTTATTTTATCAATCTCTTGCTGAACCACTAAGTAATGTTATGTTATATATATATATATATATATATATATATATATTAGTTAATGTTATGTGTGTGTGTGTGTCTACATGTGTTCATGCACTTGTGTATGAGTATGTGTGAGTATATGTATGTGTGTTTATGTGTATGTGTAGACCATGGCTTTTAACACCACAAAGCATTACCTTAAATGGAGATAGACAAGCTATATGGAAACTATGGAACAAGCATTGGTGGTTTATTAGTTGTATTAGCATAACTTCCTATTGAAGAACACTTCACCACTATGAAACTCTTAAAATCAGTTGGCCAGTGTTTATATCCGGCCACATACACACACATTGCATATTGATTGTTATTTAAGACACTTAACGCCACTTACTCCCTCTCCCCGGAGAATAACAACCAAATGTAATATGCACAATATAAGACAGCTATAATAGATTGATAGATAGATAGACAGACAGACAGACAGACAGACAGACAGACAGACAGACAGACAGACAGACAGACAGATAGATAGTAAGTACCACTCAAATTCTGGTATTAGTCGAATCACTTATACTCTGATCTATCTCCATTTTTGGTCATTTTTTTTTAACTAAGGTACAAATCACTATTCATCTTTTGTTTTTATCTCTTTTATAAACATTTACTGATTTCACACTTTGACACAATAAATTGATTTTCATTATCAAAAATTGTAAATGACTAATGACAGACGTAATTTCAAGGGTGGAGAGGTAACAAGTTTGGCTTTTTCTATGATGTGTGCAGCATAAATGAAATGAAAGAGATACAACTGAGAGCCAAAGATTCCAGTTAACCAAGAGCTAACCACCTTCGTGTCTGTCCAATGAAAAATACCCATGGATTTCTCTTGATTATAATACAAGTTATAAATACAAGTTATACTGTAAGTTTGTATTGTCCCTAATTATGTCAGGAGGATAAGTAAAATAAAAACAACTCCAGCTGGGAATTGAAACAGGGTCACAGGCTTTGTTCATTAGATGTTAACCCACAGATTGTTTATATGAATATTTACTTCAACATTGGTTGTGGCTTTAAGCTTCCTTTAAATTTCTATAATCTATTTAACAGCATAGTCACTTGCTACACTGAGCTGGCAAAACACAGAATTGATTTGTTTCATGGAAGAGGTTGCATGGATACACCAAATGATAACTAATCAACAAACTTTATTAATCCTCTCAAATATATAATATAAAAACCTTAGTTATTTTGAAAACATGCAAACTTATAAAATATATAACCATGCAATTAATAAATACCCCACCTCCTAAAATTACAGGCCTAGTGCCAAAATTTGAAACCATTATTATTACTGTTATCATAGATATTATCTATTGTAATATTAATATCAGATCTGTAAGGTGGCAACATAACAGAATTGTTAACATACCAGGCAAAATGCTGAGTGGCATTTCATTCGTCTTTATGTTCTGAGTTCAAAATCAGCCAAGGTCAATTTGTCTTTCATCCTTTCAGGGTCAATAAAATAAGTACCAGTTCAACACTGGGGTCCTCCCTTCCCTGAACTTACTGACCTGGTAACAAAATTTGAAACTAAAGTTATTTTCAGGTCTGTAAGGTGGCAAGCTTATAGAATCATTATTGCACTGGACAAAATGCTTAATGGCATTTCATATCTTTGCTTTCTGAATTCAAATTCTGCCAAGCTTGTCTTTGCCTTTTATCCTTTCAGGGTCAATGAATTAAGTCTCAGTTGAGTACGGGAGTCGATGTAGTTGACTAGCCTCCTACTCTCCAAAATTTCAGGACTTGTGCCTAAAGTAGAAAAGGTTAGTATCAGGTCTATAAGGGTAGCTCAGATGGTAATATCCTGAGCAGTAATTATTTTTGATGATTAATGACTGAGTTTATATGTTGCCTGTCAGCTTCGTTACTGCATTTTTATCTCACCATTAGTCTACAGTAAATATTTATTATATTCAGTTCAATAGACTGCAACTATACAGGGTCAATGGATCACCAACTGCAATTTATACAGGGTCAATGGATCACCAACTGACTGGGGTACATCAAAACTCAGGCTCAGTGGGCAGAGATAACCATGACAGAAGTTTTTGCTTATGTACAGGAATAATTCATTAATTTAAAATGTCTATAATTAATTTATAACTAAGGCACAAGTTCTCAAATTTAGGGTGAGTGGGAAGAGTGGTAGACCAAATCTAGCTTTCAGCTAGTACTTATTTTATCAACCCCCAAAGATTAAGGGGCATAAATGACCCAGGCAGGATTTTTCAATTCAGGATATAAAGGCTATGCAACTAATTGCCACAAGGCATTTCACCCATTCTACTATGAGGTTTTTTATCAAAATTAAATTTTATTTTAATTAAAAATTTTATAACTTAATTTTTAAAATATCAGTATTATAAACATGACATGAGGGTGACCAAAATAAAAATACTTAAGCATAAACTTAGGATAGTGTACTAATCACAACTAGCACACACACACACACACACACACACAAACAAACAAACAATAACAACAACACAAGCAATTAAAACACAAACAGCAAACAACTCACTTGAAATGTTTGGTAGTCATCAGTTGTTTGAAACAATTCCTTAAATGGATATAAAACTAAACTACACTACAATCCACACTTTGACATGAAGCTCTCATAGCAAGGATCGGTCTCTATTGTAAGTGTTATGATAAAGTATATTCTGAAGTGATCTAGATGATATGAAAAATGTCAGCCTCTCAGTAAAACTAGTAAATCAGGAAATGAGGAACGACTTTCAGAGATCATTTCTCCTGATGGAAATGAAGTTTCAAAAGGAATAAAACTGTCTTTGTTTTTACTTGTTTATTTATTTTGTAATTTAGTTGAAATTCCCCACCCCACCCCCTCTGATGAAGGGGAGCAGTTATGACCCTTTATAGGGTCTGTATGGTTAATGGTAGGAAGACGGTACATCATCTTCAGATGGGAGACCTGCCACCGACCCCAAATACTTGCAACAGAGTGAAATCTGTTAACTCTTTAGCATTCAGATTACTCCTTTAAATGTAATGCTTATTCATTCACATTGTTTTCAATTGATCATGCATTATCTTGTAGCTAAGAGATTTTCATGATGTGAATGCTTATTTTTAGAATGACATTGTAGGACAGGTGTAAGAGGCCAGAACTGGTAGAATATTTAGGCTGGATATGGCTGGTTTGAATACTAAAGGGTTAAAGGTAGCCAAGGGTAATGGATTAAGCCTACCATCTGAGAAAAAAAATGTCCATCCAACAAACAGACTGTCACATAGTTCCTGCTTATCAAATTTTACTCACAAGTAGAACTACACTCAAGCCTAGTGGGACTGAACCTGGACCACGTACCTGTGAAGGTGCTTATTATCCATATGGCTATGTCTGTCTCCAGGTTGTTTCTAGAGTAACTGAAAGACCTGGAGATTTTAACTTTATTTAAACATCAGCATGTGTGTGCACACGTGCATGTGTGTGATTGACTATATCATACCTACTGTGTATGCAAATGCAGTTGTTCCTATAATGTTTTCTTTATTAGTTGGTCAGAGGAAAAGGACCAAAACCCATGACCAATGCAGGCTCTGACTCGCTAATGTGGTTGATGCTAGCTTGATCATCTACATGTCAATGCCTGCAGGAAAAATACATGATTGGAGATAAATAGATAGATAGGAGTGGCTGTGTGGTAAGTAGCTTGCTTACCAACCACATGGTTCCGGGTTCAGTCCCACTGCATGGCACCTTGGGCAAGTGTCTTCTACTATAGCCTCAGGCCGACCAAAGCCTTGTGAGTGGATTTGGTAGATGGAAACTGAAAGAAGCCCGTCATATATATATATATATATATGTATATAT
>NC_068982.1:66408158-66411331 GCF_001194135.2 Octopus bimaculoides | reverse complement strand
ATGTATGTATGTGTGTGTGTATGTTTGTGTGTATGTTTGTGTGTCTGTGTTTGTCCCCCTAACATCGCTTGACAACCGATGCTGGTGTGTTTACATCCCCGTAACTTAATGGTTCGGCAAAAGAGACTGATAGAATAAGTACTAGGCTTACAAAGAATAAGTCCTGGGGTCGATTTGCTCGACTAAAGGCGGTGCTCCAGCATGGCCACAGTCAAATGACTGAAACAAGTAAAAAAGTAAGTAAAAGTATAGATAGATAGATAGACAGATAGATAGATGGATGGATGGATGGATGGATGGATGGATGGATGGATGGATGGATGGATGGATGGGTAGACAGACAGATAGACAGATAGACAGATAGATAGGCAGATAGATAGACAGACAGACTGACATACAGACAGACTGACATACAGACAGAATTAACTATCAACTGAGTGATAGTAGTAATAATTAACTATTAACAGAATTAACCATCAACTGAGTGAACAACTCTAAAAGCACTCATGGATCAAGTTGTGGTGTTAAATAGGGTGGAATGCTTAACATCACTCAGAGCGTTAAGTCTCAACCCCAAAAATGGTAGAACTACACTCAAGAGAATTTTTCTTTTATCTGGTGTATTTAGGAAATGCCTTCAATCTGTTGGAGATCAGCCTTCTCTTTGATGCTGTTTTTCTCAACCTTTTCTACATCCTGTACCTTTTGAAAATATTTCATTAATTTTCTTACCTCCCTACAAAAGTAATATTGTGTAAGAGAGTGAAAAGTCAATTTCCTAATTAATAAGTAATTTATTTTCTTAAATGCAACTGTATATAATACTGTTGATGAACAAATTGAACCCCAAAATTAAAATTTTGACTTAGAGTATACAACTGTAAATTGAGCAACAAGCAACAAAATGATAACCAGTGACATCAGTCACAATTGAGAACAAAATTTAATGATTTTTTTGTTCCTGTTTCTTATACATGACTTTATCAAAATATAGAACTTTCTTACTGATTGCAATTTTATAAGTCTATGTGTCATGATTGAAAAGAGAACTGAATCCAGATTTATACATGTATGTTGTTGCAAATGGAATGAGCACACAGTTTTCAGTCAGAATATTTTAAGGGTTAAATCTACATATGTAGAATAATAAAAGTTCTTGGTGTGCTTAGTTGTTTTATTTTGTGCTTTTTTTAAAGTCGCTGAGTTTGGAGGAAGGGAAGTACTCATGATCTTTGCAGGCTCTCCAAAACTGGTGAGATTGATGTCGTTAATGTTTCATTCACTGCAAATTAACATCTGCAGTAAAGATATGTGCATGGAAAAGATTCCAAAGAGACAATGTTTTGTGGGTGAAGGACTGAGCATAATGGTTTGTATAGAGCTGGTGAAGGGAAGGTAACAAGGGTGACAAAAGGTGTAAAGATGAGTGGGTTGAGTGGGGATACAAGTCCAGCCAGATCAGAGGAGCAGAGGCCATTATAGTGGTGATAGAAAAGACAGACATAGAGACCAGTAAGCCTGTAGACAAGAGGCTGGAGTATGACTGAAAGCCAAGTAGCCTCTCTAAAAATGAGATCCAGAATGCTTGTGTTTAGCAACAACACTGTCCCAGATATGGGAGCAGTATGCCCTAGTGGGCCTCATTTAAACAAAAGTTAGTCAATGATTTTAATTTAAGAAGAAATTTTAATAAGGATACCATATTTACTTGTGTATAAGTCACACTATTTTGTACATTACTTTAACTGAAAAAAAACTGGGATATGACTCAGACACAAGGCAAGTTTGAATATGAAGGGAAGAAATTTTGTACCAAGATTAAATTTTAGAGTGCATCTTATACATGAGTAATGTATGTGTTTTTCTGCTTTGTCACAACTTTAATGCTATCATGTATCTACATGGTATGCACACACACCACATGAGGAACTAACCTCTACTGTAGGGGGTCCAAAATATCATAAGTGCTGGCCATGCTAGGTTTCATTTTCACATACATCTGTTTCATAGGACAAAACTGATTTAGCTAGAAATAGTGAAAACAAAAAAATAAAAATGGTTGTTAGTCTACCACTGTTGTTACTACAGCTCTTTCTCTATACGAAAATATAAGTAAAAAGTTAAAATATTTAGATTAAATTCACCTTTCATTTAATTTTAAAAATTATAAACATTTAAATTCATGTACACAAACCAATCCTTGCTTGATGAGATTGACACAGCAGTGTGGTTTACAGTCTGTCTTTTTGCCATTTAAGGAATTGTTTTATACACGGAACTAGTGACTTCCTAATATTTCAAGTGAGTTGTTTGTTTGTGAATATAATATACACAATATATATATATATATTTATGGTGGAGGTGGTAGTGGTGGTGCTATATGCGTGTTTATGTATTTGTGCTAATTTTATTTGCATCTTTTGCACAAGTTTATATTTTGGTTGTTACTGTCACATGATTCAGTTAAATGACCTTGATAAATATATTTTGATAAATTACAGAAATGCTAAAGAAATCTAACACTACTGCTGCAGCTAATGTCAAAATAAATATCCAAATAAATTATCTTTTGGTGTGCAGCTAATGAATTAAGTATGCAATCCAGTTTCAATTCCTGATTGCAACTATTTTCAAACATTCTTTAGCATCAACCAAAACCTTACAATACACAATTTCTCTTTGCCTGAGATCTTAATAAAAAAAATGTATTCTATGAAAATGATAAACTTTCAATTAACTGAATATTTGACATCATTTATGATTTTGATGCTATTGAGAAAGATATAAACATCATAATTATTGTTTATCTCCAACACTACCCCTTCCATACACGCATACATATATCTTTGAAATTAAATGACCTGATTATCTGTTGAGTCGTTGTTTTGATAATGACTGTTGATTTATGGTGCTGATGTGTGAAACGAGTAAAAGAGAAAATAATGAATTTGAGGAATGTCAGTGTAGTTGACGATATATATAGGTGCAGCTGTGTGGTAGGAAGCTTGCTTACCAATCACATGGTTCTGGGTTTAGTCTCACTGTGTTGTACCTTTGCAAGTGTCTTTTACTGCAGCCTCGGGTCAACCAAAACTTTGTAAGTGGATTTGGTAGACAGAATCTGAAAGAAGCCCATCATATATATATATATATATATATATATATATATATAT
>NC_068982.1:66404559-66405940 GCF_001194135.2 Octopus bimaculoides | reverse complement strand
TGTGTGTGTGTGTGTGTCTTTGTGTCTGCATTTGTCCCCCCCCCCCGCTTGGTGTGTTCACATCCCTGTAACTTAGCAGTTCAGTAAAAGAGACTGATAGAATAAGTACTAGGCTTTAGGAGTTGAATTCTTTGATTACAATCCTTCAAGGTGGTGCTCTAGCATGGCTGCAGTCAAATGATTGAATCAAGTAAAAGAATAAAAGAATATCATCATTATCATCATTTTCATTGTTGTTATTTGACCTCTGTTCTCCATTCTGGCATGGGTTGGACAGTTTGACTGGAGATGGTAAGGCTGGGGTTCGCACTAGGGTCCATTATCTGTTATGGCTTGGTTTTTATGGCTGGATGTCCATCCTAATGCCAACCACTCCACAGAGTGTACTGGGTGCTTTATATTTGGTACTAGCACCAGTATTAACTCTACTGTGCTGGACAGGTCTTCTTGGGTACAGTAAGGCACCAGATATTTCAGTCGTTTGTCTCATACATACATACAAACATACATATATATATATATGTACTGAAACTACCTATCGTCACTAGATACAAAACTGCTATCGCCATTCTTCTCGTTTAAATATAAATAAACGCGGGCGTAGCAGAGAACCCATTCCTTGTCATCACGTGACTGATTAATATTCGAAGCGGCAACTTCTTCGAACCGTTCCCGCGAGAACGCAAACTGACCAATCACGGCCCCCAAATAAGGTCACGTGATAGTGTTTTCTACTACCGTCTGTGAGCCGATAATTCGCCTTAAATAGATCAACTCATACCCAACAAATTTGTCTCGGTCCAGTTTCTCTTTGAGAACTGTTCCGTGTACCACACGACAGCAGCAGCAACAATCAGCCAGCGACCACTTCAACAGCTTCGTCCAGCCAACGATGACCACCGCCGTCGCCACATCAGCAACAAGAGTCTACGACTACTATCTATCAACATCGTCATGACCAACACGATTACTACCAAGTATCAATCTCCACCAGCCTCAACACGACTTACTATGTACACCAAACCACCGCGGCACCTCTCTCTCTTCGATTCTGTTAGGTGACTTAGCTTCACCACGATAATAAACAGACAAGAGATTTCAGCCTGCGATAAACGTCTGTCCTCAAGGCCCTGGCATCGAAGCCAAAACACAACTAGTGATAAGCTCTGCCAAACGACGAACATCTGTATAACAAGAATCACGGCCTGGCATCGATGCCACGACATCACAACTAGTGATCAGCTCTGCCACACTCAGCCTCCTCACTTTCACATACAGAACTTTTCCTATAGTGTACTAAAGAACTGGTATAATTGCTCACGTGTCATTGACTCTCTTTCCATCTGCTGTAATAACTCACACACATGTATCACTCACATAC
>NC_068982.1:66402734-66404320 GCF_001194135.2 Octopus bimaculoides | reverse complement strand
AGGATGCCCCTGGGAGTTCCTCTATGCTGATGACCTTGCACTAATCGCTGAGTCATTATCAGAACTAGAGGAGAAGTTTCAGGTGTGGAAGCAAGGATTAGAATCGAAGGGCCTTAGAGTCAACCTAGCTAAAACCAAAGTTTTAATAAGTAGGAAGGCAGACAAACCACAAATCCCTTCAGGTAGATGGCCCTGCTCGATCTGTAGAAAAGGTGTAGGTTGAAACTCCATAAGATGTACCCAGTGTAAGCTATGGACACATAAGAGATGCAGCAATATTAAAGGGAGGCTAACTGGGAAGATAGTTTTTGTATGTGGCAAATGCTCAGGTGCTATAAACACAGAAAATGTGCAGTGAACAGCTTCTGTCACATTCCAGGGAGAAAACCTAGAAGTAGTTGATAGCTTCCATTACCAAGATGACTAAGTCAGTAGCAGGGATGGATGCTCTGAAAGTGTAGCTGCTAGAATAAGAATAGCCTGGGCAAAGTTCAGAGAGTTCCTACCTCTGCTGGTGACAAAGGGCCTCTTGCTCAGAGTAAAAGGTAGACTGTATGACGCATGTGTGCGAACTGCCATTGTACATGGCAGTGAAACATGGGCCATGACTGCTGGGGACATGCGTAAGTTTGCAAAGAATGAAGCCAGTATGCTCTGCTGGATGTGTAATATTGGTGTGCATACATGACAGAGTGTAAGCGCCCTAAAAGAAAAGTTGGATTTAAGAAGCATCAGATGTGGTGTGCAAGAGAGTCGACTGTGCTGGTATGGTCATGTATTGCGAATGAATGAGGACAGCTGTGTGAAAAAGTGTCACACACTAGCAGTTTAGGGAACCTGTGGAGGAGGTAGACCCAGGAAAACCTGGGATGAGGTGGTGAAGCACGACCTTCAAACATTGGGCCTCACTGAGGCAATGACTAGTGACTGGGACCTTTGGAGATATGCTGTGCTTGAGAAGACCCTACAAGCCAAGTGAGACCATAGCCCATGGCCTATGCCAGAGGGTGTAACCAGCCCATCTATGAATACCCCCTCATACACTGGACAGTAAACCTTGCTTGCGAAGACCTGTTGAGGCAAGTGTAAACAAACCAAAATCACTGACGTAGCTGATGACAGTACCGCCTGATTGGCACTCATGCCAGTGGAACATTAAAAGCACATCCGAATGTGATCATTGCCTGACTGGCCCTTGTGCCGGTGGCACGTAAACACCACCCACTACACTCTTGGAGTAGTTGGCATTAGGAAGGGCATCCAGCTGTAGAAACTTTGCCAGACCATATTGAGCCTTGTGCAGCCTCTGGTTCACCAGTCCTCAGTTAAACCATCCAACCCATGCTAGCATGGAAAGCGGACATTAAACGATGATGATGATAATGATACATGCATACATATATATATATATATACGACGGGCTTCTTTCAGTTTCCATCTACCAAATCCACTCACAAGGCTTTGGTCAGCTTGAGGCTATAGTAGAAGGCACTTGCCCAAGATGCCACGCAGTGGGACTGAACCCGGAACCATGTGGTTGGTAAGCAAGCTACTTACCACACAGCCACTCCTACGTCTATATATAG
>NC_068982.1:66401066-66402343 GCF_001194135.2 Octopus bimaculoides | reverse complement strand
TTGTAAGCCTAGTACTTATTCTATCGGCCTCTTTTGCTGAACTGCTAAGTTACGGAGACGTAAATACACCAGCATCGGTTGTCAAGCGATGTTGGGGGGACAAACACAGACACACAAACACATACACACAAACATATATATATATATATACGACGGGCTTCTTTCAGTTTCCATCTACCAAATCCACTCACAAGGCTTTGGTCAGCTTGAGGCTATAGTAGAAGGCACTTGCCCAAGATGCCACGCAGTGGGACTGAACCCGGAACCATGTGGTTGGTAAGCAAGCTACTTACCACACAGCCACTCCTACGTCTATATATAGCATATTTCTATGGTTACATGACCATAAGAATATGCTGTATGACATTGTAAAATAAAAGGAAATAAATTTTGAGAATGTACCAGTCTCCATATTCTCTATCACACACACGCACACACACACACACGTATATATAATGTAGGTAGTTAGGATAATTCCCAGCTGTTTCCTCTTGAAGGACATCTTCTTATTCTTATTCTATTATTATCCGTTCTTACAATCTAATATGTAGTCCCACTTGCTGTTGTATGTTAGTTCATAATACTTATCAAAATTAAGAATTATAGAAATAATATTTGCAGAGTTATTGCATAACAAAACTGAAAAAAAAAATTGAGGGGTGGTATATTTATTCACCATTACATATGTTTCATTTGGTGATAGGAATTACAAAGATTTACACGTTAGATATACTTGTAAGGAATTTCCTATTTGGAACTCTTCAGACAGAGAAAATACTTATTTAATATTTATTTTATTTATCCGTCAGAAGAATTTCTAATGAGAAATTCCTTACAAGTCAATCTAACATGTAAAACTTTGTAATTCCTATTAGCAAATCAAACACATGTAATGGTGATTGAATAATATCCAAAAATTTCCAATTTCCTACCTCCGAGACATCCGCCTTGGCAATGACACCCCGGTGTCACACCATTTCTGCTCTACCAGTCACTCCTCACAGCAACATCTGTCTGTGTTTGGATTGTCCTTGCACAGGGGCCATCCAGACTCCCGTTTGCGCCGTGAACAGGGATTAATCTTCTCTTTTCACTTCTTTGCGCCACATGGGCTCAATTCTCCTCCCCTCTTCATCTAACCCTCTCCCCCTCCCCCCTCCCTCCTAATTCCTCTTACCCACCTCTCCTCTCCTGCTCCGACTCCTATTTCTCTTTACTTCTCTTCACTCCTACTTCTCTTCACCTCTACTCTTTCTCTCTTCTCTCTTACTCTTTCC
>NC_068982.1:66396113-66400151 GCF_001194135.2 Octopus bimaculoides | reverse complement strand
ATATATATATATATATATATATATATATATACACACACACACACACACATACATATATATATGAGTGAGTGGACAAACGAAAGAAAGAGCACTCAACACATTTTTTGGGAGTTACATGTATTATTCCACCAGCCTGAAGAGACAGCCTCCTTTAGGGAGTTGTGAAGCTTGAAGGAGCACAGAATCCAAATCAAACTGTTTTGAATTATACATGTATGTATCAGTCTGTTTGTCTATATAGTTGTAGTATATATGTATGTATAAGTCTATATATGTGTATGTGTACAGTGAAGGTACTCAGAAGTAACCGAAAACGTTTTCTGTGGGGCAAGCCAGTTGTAGTTTAGACTTCTGCCATTTAATGCGACCCTCAGGCATCAATCGGCTGACCGACGTCGTTGAGTGTAGTTCTGCTGCCACATGCTACGTCATTGTTTTGCAGTGTTTCTTCCCTGTTCGTTGATTTTTGCGATGGCTGAAACGAAGGAACAGCGTTTTTCCGTGAAATTCTGTTTTCTGCTAGAGAAAACGGTGGCCGACACAGTTGTTGTGCTTCAAACAGCTTACAAGAACGCTGACATGAGCAAAAACAGTGGTTTTCACGCTTTAGGAATGGTCACTCGTCGCTTGAAGATCAACCTCGTTCAGGGCCACCGTCGACCTCCCGAACGAATGAAAACATCACGAAAATTCATGAACTGATCTTGGAGGACCGTTGCCGAAGAATTGACGAATTTGCTTAAATGACTGGTGTGTCCTGGAGCTCCTGCCAATGAATTTTGATCGAGGAATTGTGAATGAAAAGAGTTGTAGCAAAATTTGTGCTTCGCTTGCTCACGGAAGATCAAAAGCAATGACGACTGAATGTGTGTTGTGAACTGAAAGAATAGTTGGAAGTTAATCCGGACCTTTATTTTTTCGTGGCGCTACGGCTACGACCCGGAAACAAAGCAGCAATCCAGTCAGTGGAAGCATTCAATGTCACCACGACCTAAGAAAGCGCGTCAAGTGAAGTCCAGTTTCAAGACGTCGCTGATTTGTTTCATCGATGCAAAAGGAATTGTTACACAGAATTTGTTCTTCCTGGTCAAACTGTTAACCAATCGTTTGCGAGATGTGGTGAAACGTAAACGCCCCGACCTGTGACAAAGTGGAGAGTAGTGATTTCGATACGACAATGCACCTGCACACACCGCCTTGAGTGTGGGACAGTTTTTGACCAAAAATAGCATGACCTCGCTTACCCATCTTCCCTATTCATCCGATCTTGCTCCCTGCGACACTTTTTAGTCTCCCTGAATGAAAAATGTCCTTAAAGGAGAACGTTTTGCTGATGTGGAAGAGGTGAAGAGTTCTAGGACTGCTTCAAACAGTGGAAAACGTGTCTCGACCTTTTGCATTGCTTCAAATGGAGAATACTTTGAAGGCAATAAACCTGTAAACATGTAAAACTAAGTGAATAAAATAATAATATTGCAAAATTCTTGTTTATATATATACTTGCTGTGTCTGGAGGAAGCGATAGCCTCACGGACTTTGCAGGCCTCACAAGATTGATTGTGTTTTAATTTGGCTGCTGATTTTATTCTGAGCTTCCACCAATATTCTTATGATCCATCAGTGACAATATGTCCTTCTATATTTGCAATGATTTAAAATTTTCTCATTCTGTTCCAAATTGGTCTGTATATCACATCATACCCCAAGACAAAGTAATATCTAAAAGATTGGCAGTAATGTGGTTTATTTATATCTTTGACTTTTTATTTATTTATCTTTTTTTTTTTCGGTGTGTTCAAAGTAAAGGATCCATGGCGTGCCCAACCACACACTATGACGCCTAAATCGTACACCAATTGACTAAAATATTTTGTTGAAAAAGGCAGATAAATGCTAACCAAGTTGGTACATTCACCAAACCATGACATCTAAGCCACATACTGATTGGTCGAAATATAGTTCATAAGGTCAAAATACAGTTCATAAGATTCAGCCTGCTGGAGCCAATCGGAATTATTTCAAGGACAAATTTAATCCTTTCACTACAGTTGTCAATTGCAGAACACGACTCACTACCACTCCATAAACCTGATGATTGCGTAACATATGAAAGTACTAATTTCATCACAATAAATAGATATTATTCTATCATTACAATATTGCAAAATTGTAAAAATTGTAAATAATAAAACGTGAAAATCAGACTTGGGTGGAATTTCATTGATCTCCCTCTCTCTTTCTCTCTCTCTCTCTCTCTCTCTCTCTATATATATATATATATATATATATATATATATATATCAGGACCCTACCCCACTCAGGTAGGTGGCCCTGTTCGATTTGTAGGAAAGGTGTAGGCAGAAACTCCGTATGGTGTACCCATTGCAAGCTATGGACACACAAGAGGTGCAGTGGGTTAATTGGAAAGTTATTAGAGAAGATAGTTTTCGTATGTGGAAGATGCATAGAATCCTTAAGAACTTTAGAGACTCGGGAAATTAATTCTCTCAAATGCTCTGGTGGCTCATTAGAGGTAGTAGATAATTTCTGCTACCTAGGGAACCAGATCAGTTATGGGGGAGGATGCACGGAGAGTGTGATAGCTAGAATAAAAATAAGATGGAAGAAATTCAGAGAGTTGTTGCCTCTGTTGGCCACGAAAGGTTTCTCTCTCCGAGTGAAAGGAAGATTATATGATGCATGTATACGGTCAGCAATTCTACATGGTAGTGAAACGTGGGCCATGAATGCAGAGGACATGCGAAGGTTTGGAAGGAATGAGGTTAGTATGCTCAGCTGGATGTGTAATGTAAGTGTATATGTTGGACAGAATGCTAGTGTTTGAGAGAGAAATTAGGCACAAGAGGAATTTGTTGTTGTGTGCAAGAGAAAAGACTGCACTGGTTTAGTCATGTGATGCGGATGGATGCTGACAGCTCCATAAAGAAGTGCCGATCTCTCAAAGTGGCTGGAACTCGTGGATGTGGGAGATCCAGGAAGACGTGGGACAAAGTAATGAAGAACGACATCAGAAAGCTGAACTTTTCAGGCAAGATGACAAAGGACCGAGACACCTGGTGCTTGGCTGCATTCAAGAAGACCCGTACCCCGCAGCAGAAGTGCTACGACCGATCGTTCTTGTTGTGTAAAGCACCCATGACGATGCCACGTGAAAGCGCCCGTGCAGCGACACGTAAACGTGTCCATTTCGTGCCACGCAAACGCATCCAGCACACTCTGTAAAGTGGCTGGCGTTAGGAAGGGCATCCAGCTCTGGTTACACCATCCAACCCATCCTAGCATGGACAACGGACGTTAAATGGTGATGATGATAAGATGGGCTTCTTTCAGTTTCCGTCTACCATATCCATTCACACGAATTTGGTCAGTCTAGGGCTATAGCAGAAAATATTTGCCCAAGGTGCCAGGCTGTGAGTTGAACTCGGAACCATGTGCCAATCTAGAAAATATCACTGTTTTGAGTCACCTTTCATTAATTGTGAAAGTTCATTATGTTTATTGCGTCCTTGAATAGTTCATTAATGACAGATAAATAAATAAATAAATTAATTATTTAATTAATAATAATAATGATAATAATAATGATGATGATGATGATTTCTTTTATTGGTCACGAGGGCCCAAGACATGGAGAACAATATCGAAGGACGAGTTACAGCACAAAACAAATTACAAAAACTTCATGTGGGGTTAACATCAATCAAGGGGGGATACTACTACATTAAAGGATATAACAGAGGATATATAATAGAAAGTAGAGAAATAAATAATAAATGATTAAATAGAATCCCCAATAGCGAGGCAATCTACTTAGGGTAATCCGAGGTAAATCTCACACAAAAATCCCGGATTACTCTGCCATCTCTAAGGCATGGGAAAGTGCCCTTTTCCAGTTTATTTCCTCCTGCATAGAAAAGCATAGTCAGAGTAGATCCATTCAGTCTCACCAGTCTTGCCACTGTCGACTACCTTTTGATAAACACACTAGAAGGCAGCACCTCCTTCTCTACCCTCACC
>NC_068982.1:66389929-66396103 GCF_001194135.2 Octopus bimaculoides | reverse complement strand
TGTCGACTACCTTTTGATAAACACACTAGAAGGCAGCACCTCCTTCTCTACCCTCACCTTCCTCTTCAAATGATATTTGAAGAAATTGATGAAGGTTTGACCAGATAGGAATGTGCTTGTCTTCAAACCTTTTAGACGGGTCCACTACACAACTTCTTTTGCCACAGCCACTAAGCTGAGAAAGATCTGCCTTTCTTCTCTCCTAAGGGAAGGTGGTGCGTCGATCTTCACTATACACTCGGCAGACAACTGAATTCGTTTTACACGCGACAACAGCTGCTCCACACAATCCCACAACTCTCTAATGCACGGACACTGAATTATTGCATGCGAGACCATTTCGTCCCCTTGCAAGCATCTCGAGCAGGTTCGGCTGTTGGCACTTACATGCCTAATAATAATGGTTTCAAATTTTGGCACAAGGTCAGGCAATTTGGAGGAGGATGCTAGTCGATTACATCGACTAGCATCGATTACATTGTTCAGGTGGTACTTAATTTATCGACCCTCGAACGAATGAATGGTGAAGTCGACTTCGACGGAATTTGAATCCAGAACGTGCAAACAGACGAAATGCCGCTAAACATTTAACCCGGTGAACTAACGATTCTGCCAGCATCACTGAAGTCGCCACCTCCTTTTGCTTCATGAAACGTCGCGAGCGCAGGAAGTGAACCATGGATCAGAATAAGCAATAATCCGAGAGAGATATTTTTTTGCGCAAACGTAACATTCCCAAGCAGTGGTTAAGCAAGGGAACCTGTCGCCAAACATGGATATTTCGAACATAAATTGATGCTTTGTGTCTGGTGGTTTTAATTATGATGGGATAATTCACTACGAATTCGTTCCGGTCGATCGAACACTCGATGCCAACCTGTATGCCATTGTGCGGGAAAAATATTCGGCATTGGTTAATTGGTTAATAGCGAGCAAAACAACGCTAGACCTCGTACCGCTCGAACGACCCGGAATAAACTCCAGTAACTTGAGGGAACCGAGCTGATGCCACACCCAGGACATAGTCCAAACCTAGCTCCTTCGCATTATTACTTGTTCTGATCCATGGCTCGCTTCCTACGCTCACGACGCTTCATGAAGCAAGAGGAGGTGGAAGCTTCAGTGAAAGAGTTCTATCAAAGAATTGGCAGAAAGGTGGCTTCAGACGGTGCAACACTATGGCCTCTACTTTGAATGCTAGGCTTTGTTGTAAACTGACGAGTAAAGCAAAAAAAGTTACTGAAATATTGCAAAACTCTTGACTCAACACAATTGTATAAACTTGTGTTCGTCATATACACACCATGCCCGTCGCTAAGGGGGTACACTGGACAGCACTGTCCCCTCACTATCCAATGGTGTACTCTAAGATTTACAGTGATATACTTATCTCGAAACTCCACTTCAGCATAATTACAAATTAGTGCCCATCCAGAATATTCAAAAGCACCTCCAGACACCAAAGTCTAGCGACGGGCTTCACACACACACACACACACATACACACATGATTTCACATACTCTTTTTTTTTTGTTTCAGTCATTTGACTGCGGCCATGCTGGAGCACCGCCTTTTGTCGAGCAAATCGATCCCAGAACTTATTCTTTGTAAACCTAGTACTTATTCTATCGGTCACTTTTGCCGAACCGTTAAGTTACGGGGACGTAAACACACCAGCATCGCTTGTCAAGTGATGTTGGAGGACAAGCACAGACACACAAACATATATACACACATACATATATACGACAGGCTTCTTTTAGTTTCCGTCTACCACATCCACTCACAAGGCTTTGGTCGGTCCGAGGCTATAGTAGAAGACACTTGCCCAAGGTGCCACGCAGTGGGACTGAACCCGGAACCATGTGGTTGGTAAGCAAGCTACTTACCACACAGCCACACCTACGCCTGTTGAATAACTATTTTTATCTTCCTTCTGGATAGGGGACAATGAGGAAGTCACTACGAGGTCGATACACCGGCTAAAAATAGATAGCAGCCAAATTTTCTCAAACCCACCTGCCTTAAAAAAAAATAACACTATAAATACATTAATCTGAAGCATACAATGTTTTAAAAAAGACGAGATGGTTATGATTGAAACATGATTGAGACGAAATAACTCTTCCAATCGCTAAACGTCGACTATTGCTTGAGAAATTAAGATGAGTCAATGTTTAACATCTAAAGCATTGATATCGTTTGTCTACCTTGACAACAAGAGAGCTTCTAGGTGGTCACTCAACCAGTAGAAACAGCGGTCAAATGTCCTTCACCTCACACCGTACAATCTTAACTAAGGAAAAGACAACGAAACGCCTTAAAAAGACAGGATGCTTTTTATCATAAGTCTGCCTAATCAAATCTGACCTGAATTTAGAAAAACAGCAACAACATGTACAATGTTGGTAGGAAAGAACTAACTGGGTCGGGTAAGGGAGAAGTAATTGGTTAATTACAACCTTAATGATGAGTATGTTATTTTAAGAAACATCTAGTTGCCCGTTTCTCTCGCTATCCCTACTCCATTTCTTCAAAACACCTGTGGGCTGATATTCCAAACTCTCTGCTACCTGTCCTAACAGATGTGGTTACACGCTTACTACCTTCTAAGCACTGCGCTTCAAGTGTTGCACTATCGTTCGCTTCATTCATAATTATCTATTATCTACTACCATTGCTGCTGCTAGCAGTTACAGCTAAGTATAGCAAAAGTAAATACTCTTGTGCCTTTTCGGTTTCGATGTTCTTATAGACGATGTCACACGCGAAAATCAATTATATCACTTTATGAACCACTGTTTGCTATCACAAAGCATTACCTAGTTACAAGCATTGTTACTGCTCTACATCTCTTGATACCTTTAGAAAGCATGAACGCCACACATCCGAGTCATGGGAGAAGCTGCAACGTGATCGTTGTATTTGCTAGAAATATCAGCTTAGTCTCTCTCAAATCGTACCCTACTGCCTTAGAAGAATAGAGTACATTGGAAACGGTCCTTTATACACTGTTTAAAAGGACAGAGTGGTCAAAGATGGTAAATCTTTGAACATACTTCTGTTTGGTCGAAGCTGAACAAAACTTCTTCCAAAATTTTCGGATATAAATTAGTAAATATTAGAATTGTAGACGGCGGAAATTATCGATAAACACTGTATGTTGTTTACATTGTGAATAGAAATTCCTTCTGTACGAGACAAGTAATATTGGAGACGATTTATCGGCTATAGCTATCTTTATAACTATGTGTTCTTTTCCAGCCATGCATCCATCCATTTTCACCGCCCACTTATTCCTGGAAGGATCGTTGGTGCTGAGTCTTCTAGTATCTCCTCCTTTAGGTCCTGTAAGAAGTAATCATCATTACATATTCATTCCTGGTGGCTCCTCAAGTGTTACCGACTGAAACTATCCACCTATTTTGGTCTATCCCTAGATATCTCGTCGGTTAGCTTCGGTTGAAGTATCTGTCTTGCGATGCTTTCCTGCGTCTTTCTTATCATATATCCGTAGTACCGGGCTGTGTCATTTTTCGTCAGAAATCATAATTATAACTAGAAGTGTTGAGGTCAGTAAAAACTTGAGTCTTAAGCTTCACTTACTCGATATTAAAACAAATTCCCTTTAAACCTACGGATGGCATGTGTTGACTGTCTATTTAATTATGTGTATTCTAAGTATAACATTTATTCTCGTACACATGTCACAGGAACAGCGAATAGTAATTCTCAAAACGTTTTGTGTTAATAAACAAATAGAATCATTGAATATCATTTTCCAGGGGCGCGTACACACATCTTTGTGTTATTATAATAATATAAAAGTAATAACGCGTATGACCTGGGGGTTGTAAGTATTGATCGAATTCATAGATATGACTGGAAGCGTTGAGTTTCAATCGGAAACGTGAAATTTATATTCATGCTTCCTCGTCCAATATCTACACTGCTCTACGTATTTAGTTATTCTCTCCGTTTGTAAATGCCAACATTTCCCCTATCCAAATATATAAACTTGCTTGCGCTTGGTTAACAATTTGGCCTAACATTCTGAATTTAAATCTAGTCCGAATAGTTGTATATCGTTCAACGAACTAAATGACGTTTAACCTATTTGTTACTCTGGTCAAGCTGGCCCAAGATCAAAGGAATAACTTGCTATCACTAATGTCTTGATTTTCCCAATGTGTTCAGGGCCACATTATCCAGTATGTTTCAAACTATGATTTACGGACAATTTTGGCTGGTGTTTCAAAAATGAGACTTCCTCCTTGGTTTAGTATTGCAACCACTACTCCTATGTAAATCACATTGAACAGCGTCACCATAAGGCGTAGAAATCATTAGACTCGAACTGCAGAGGAAGATCTTTGAGGTCATCAAATCAAGATCCATACTATGTCGCCGAATTAGCATTAGGGGAAACAAATTATCTAATTCCACATATAGGATTTATCGAGATATGGCTATGTAATTAAAGAGTTTGTTTCGCAACTGCACCGGTCCTAGTTCCCAGTCCACAATACAACATTCTAGCTAAGTGTCTTCTACTATAGACTTGGATTGACCAATATTTTGTAAGTTGAATTTGGTCGAAGTAAACTTTATAGAATACCATAGTGTGTGTGTATAAATAAATGTATATGTTCCAGTGCAATGTCAAGAAAGCCGAAGTTTTCCGAGGTAGAAGCAATCCCTGGTCACTTGCCGACAGAAATTTTCTGAACTAGTGATTGGTTTGTTTCAAATCTGTAATCACCGGCAATTGTTATATAAAATATTCGAAACTCTAAAACCAATCTAAGTTTTATATGCCATCTTTGTAATCAGTAGTTTCCAATCCTGGGGTGGTAGTGGTAGAATTCCGTAAGTCTTGGGAAGGTGGTGGTAAGAATTCCGTACGAATAAGAAAATTTGTAGATGCTATACAGTAAGCCCTATCGGCCAACCACAGCCACTGCAAAGAAAAGTTGAACATTTTCAAGAAAAGTCCGAACTGTTAAACGCGCTGTCATTCAGATATGCACCGAGGTGAGAAAACAAGTTGGTGGATCATTATCTAAGGAAGACTCTTCCCACGCAGGTTTCCACATTAAGTGAGAAAGGGGAAGCAAAGCCGATGACTTGGCGGCGACGCTTTCGTTTGAATATGTTAGGGCCAAGCATGAGTAATGCAGTCTTTGATTTATCTCAATGTGTCACGTTGATAGAAAATTGACTGGAGCCGATACATATCCAAGATAATCCAGTAGTTTACATCATTATTTAATGGGCTGGACAACAATTCCCTCATAAACTGGTGTATTTTTATAGCTCCTTTAATGAGAAGTTTCCAATTTTAAGGTCATCGTGTTACGGCAAACTAGCCAGCCAAGTTTTTGACAATACAAATGGTATTATCTCGGGTTTCTATTAGTTGATTTATGTATCTAAGCCTTTAGTCGAATAATTAAACAATTTTACCGGGTAAGAAAAAAATCATTAAAGTTAATAATGGTCAAAGGCAAGGGAGACAATCCCTAAATTTAACTGCAGTGGGTTGGTGGGTCACATGTAAAAGTAACTGATCTTAGGTAGTAGTGACAATTGCAGATATGTTCTTCGTAGACGGCAATCCTCACAAACATTCAAACGTCGTGTCTTTCCAACTGGAATAAAATCAATTCACAACAATCTGGAACCAAGTCGGCCTAATATAACCACCAAGGAAAAGGAAAATAAGTTCCTGTATAAAATATACGTTATTTATAAATACATAGTTCTAAAGTTTGAAAGTATCCCTATTTCGCTCCTTAATATTAATTCGTATCTCAATTTGAAAACAGAAATTCTATGTTGTGCTTGTGCCACTAACGTAACTATCAGGTTTACTTGAATGCTTTAGAAATGTCCACAAACTTATGTAATGAACACTGCAACGTTTACATAAAATTCCACTTAGAATTACGCTACTGAATCAAGTCTGTTTGAAATAACATTACATTTAATAAGAGTAGTTTCATTTAGCTTAGTTGAACTTTAGCAATCAAATTCCTCAGAAGTTGTGATAATTCTGGACCAAAGTTTACTGGAAATATTTCATACCGGTGTATTAAAAAAATTTTTTAAAAAGTTATCATGCAATCTCAGGAGAAAGAAAAAAAAAAAAAAAAAAAAAAAAAAAAAAAAAA
>NC_068982.1:66387723-66389658 GCF_001194135.2 Octopus bimaculoides | reverse complement strand
TTTTTTTTTAATAATAATATTAATAACTACGAGCAGCAACGTTTGAACACGTTGAATCCATCGTCATATTCACAGATCCGAAGATCTGCCGCAGCAAAGTGGCGATGACATTTAACATCAGCTTCTTATTTAATTTTTTCTGAAAATATATTTGTTCAAGCACCAAGGTTTCGGAATTTTAGCCCAACATAAAAAAAAAATATTTTGTGAAGATGTTTCTTTTGCCAGTTTAAATCAAGAGGCTCTTTACGAATTAGTGGCGGTATTACAATTAGTTCGTCATCTTGGATGCTATTACGTTGGTAAGTCCCTTTCCGTTAAATACGGATTGAGTTTTTTTTTTTTTGTTTTTCAGATTTTTAGCAGTTTAGTTTTCCTTATACAGACAGCCTTCATACCAGATATGTGTTATATACGACCATCCTGGTCTTCCATATTTAGATGTTTTCTTTCTCAAATGTTAAGTTATTTTTCCTTATATAAAAAGATGGTAAATATATCCTAAAAGAACCGGCTTCACTGAGAGAGAGAGAGAAAGGGTGGTTTTGTTGTTGTGTCTATGGTAACCAAGCACGCAATCAATGAAATATATATTTTACAAGTTTCGTCCAGCGTATTCGTCGTTATTCCAAAATTTAAGTTAAGGGCTAGAAAGAAAGTAAACTTCTTAGAAGCATTTGCGGTGGACAATGGATGGGCCAGATTCATCGTATTCTTGCTTGCTGATCCACATCTGCTGGAAGGTGGAGAGGGAAGCCAAGATGGAGCCACCGATCCAGACGGAGTATTTACGCTCTGGGGGAGCAATAATTTTGATCTTCATGGTGCTGGGAGCCAAGGAAGTGATTTCTTTTTGCATTCTGTCAGCAATACCGGGGAACATGGTGGTACCACCGGACAAGACAGTGTTGGCGTACAAATCTTTCCTGATATCAACATCGCATTTCATGATGGAGTTGTATGTGGTCTCATGGATACCAGCAGATTCCATACCCAGGAAGGAAGGTTGGAATAGAGATTCTGGGCACCTAAACCTTTCATTACCGATGGTGATAACTTGGCCATCAGGCAATTCATAGCTCTTTTCAAGAGAAGAGGAAGAAGCAGCGGTAGCCATTTCCTGCTCGAAGTCAAGAGCAACATAGCACAACTTTTCCTTGATGTCACGAACAATTTCTCTCTCGGCGGTTGTGGTGAATGAATAACCACGCTCAGTAAGGATCTTCATGAGGTAGTCAGTAAGATCACGACCAGCCAAGTCCAAACGGAGGATGGCATGGGGAAGGGCGTAACCTTCATAGATGGGTACAGTGTGGGTGACACCATCTCCGGAGTCAAGAACAATACCAGTTGTACGACCAGAAGCGTACAGAGACAACACAGCCTGGATGGCAACATACATGGCGGGAGCGTTGAAGGTCTCAAACATGATCTGTGTCATCTTTTCCCTGTTGGCCTTGGGGTTGAGTGGAGCTTCTGTGAGGAGAACGGGGTGTTCTTCAGGGGCTACACGGAGCTCATTGTAGAAGGTGTGATGCCAGATCTTTTCCATATCATCCCAGTTGGTGACAATACCGTGCTCAATTGGGTATTTCAAGGTAAGGATACCTCTTTTGCTCTGGGCTTCATCTCCAACGTAGGAGTCTTTCTGACCCATACCGACCATGACACCCTGAAATAAAGAAAACGAGTATAAGCAAAAAGAAAGAATAGAGAAAAGTGTTGAAAATGAAAATTAAGAGATAAGAGAGAAAAAGCTGAACGGCAGGGAACAGCAATCTACGGCTAAACGAAATTTCTCGTTGTCGTCGAGCAGCGATCTACGGCTAAACGAAATATCTCGTTGTCGTCGAGCAGCGATCTACGGCTAAACGAAATATCTCGTTGTCGTCGAGCAGCGATCTACGGCTAAACGAAATATCTCGTTGTCGTCGA
>NC_068982.1:66386246-66387565 GCF_001194135.2 Octopus bimaculoides | reverse complement strand
TATCTCGTTGTCGTCGAGCAGCGATCTACGGCTAAACGAAATATCTCGTTGTCGTCGAGCAGCGATCTACGGCTAAACGAAATATCTCGTTGTCGTCGAGCAGCGATCTACGGCTAAACGAAATATCTCGTTGTCGTCGAACAGCGATCTACGGCTAAACGAAATATCTCGTTGTCGTCGAGCAGCGATCGATGGCTAAACGAAATATCTCGTTGTCGAGCAGCGATCGAAGACGGCTGAACGAATTATCTCTTTGTCGTTGAGCAGCGATCGAAGACGGCTGAACGAAATATCTCTTTGTCGTTGAGCAGCGATCGAATACATCAAACAACAATCTGTGGCCAAAGGAAATATCTAACAGACGTCGAATAGCGGTCACTGGCAAAACGAAATATCTCGGTGACGTCAAGCAAACAATGGGACATGAGAGAAACCTATGAAAATGAAGTAATTAGTAGTTCGGTTTGCGTTCTATATTAAATATTACAACTTAAGCCGGGTTTCCCTTCCAAGTAAGCTGCCGTTAAGCTGGAGACACCTAAACCCAACATGACTGAGCAAGCTTTTGGCCTCTCTGTACTGATAAAAATTAAATATTGCATCCTGAAAGCAGTAGATAGGTTTAATCGAAGAAATTAATCCTTGTAATAGTGTTACAATAAACCCCTCTAAACTTAGAAGCGAATGTAAACCCAACTCTTAAAAGCAAAAAAAAAAAAAAGTTAAATTAGTAAACAATTCTAATCTGTGAATATGAAATTAAAATCAAAATTAGATTTAAATTATTTTTAATTCTTGAATAAATCGATTCCTGTTCTTATAAATAAAAAAGAAATCACTTAAAAATTAATGATAGAATACACTAAGTTTCTAGTAAGGCACTATGCGAGGTGTGATATAGAGGAGGGGGGTTGCTAAAAAGATTCATATCCTTATATGCCGAAAAAGTTAGAAGACGGAGGAGGCGTGATTAGACCAAACATCAGAGGATGTAATCGGAGCCAATCACTTCGCATTGAAGTCAGCGTTATCTTTCCTCGTGTCTGAACATCAGGATATTGGTATGATGACTGGGAGTGGAAGGCATGTTTTACCATTTAAGGGCAAAGTACAAGGCACAGACATAAAAGCCGGCCTCGTGGGATTAAAAATAAGTATTAGTAAAAAAAAGAAAAAAGACGCAAGGTCTTTTAATTTTTCTTTTTGTAGGTTATACAAAAGATTGCTAATTTATAAACTATTCTTAATATAAATCTTTAGGAAGTGTGTGTAATATATATATATATATATATATACACACACACAAAAAAAAAAAAAAA
>NC_068982.1:66371556-66386042 GCF_001194135.2 Octopus bimaculoides | reverse complement strand
TATATATATATATATATATATATATATCAATTATAGCTTTTGTGGGGGTTTTTAGCTTTCTTGTGGCAAATTAATAGAAGATTCTTGGTAAGACTAAATTATATATTAGAGCTTTGTATATATATATATATATATACATATATACAGATATATAAAAATCTTATATGTAATCTATTCCTATCTATAATCTTAATACATAAAAGTTTTAGTATATATAAGATTAGAGGTAAAAAAGAAAAATCAGTATATATTGTAGTATTAAGTGTATATATATTACAGTACTAAATGTGTATATATATTACAGTACTAAATGTGTATTATAGTATTAAATGTGTATATATTATAGTACTAAATGTGTATATATTATAGTACTAAATGTGTATATATTATAGTACTAAATGTGTATATATTATAGTACTAAATGTGTATATATTATAGTACTAAATGTGTATATATTATAGTACTAAGCGTGTATATATTATAGTACTAAGCGTGTATATATTATAGTACTGAGCGTGTATATATTATAGTACTGAGCGTGTATATATTATAGTATTAAGTGTGAATATATTATTCAAACTAGAAACGAAAAAAAACTTTAACAGTTCTGTGTTCAAGTAGCTGATCTACCTAATTGTTCTAAGCTAACAAAGAATAAGTTGAAATGCTAGTGTAAAAAAAATAATAATCGGGAGAAAGGAAAAAAGGATTTGTTAAATAAGTTTTTAACTGACCTGATGTCTTGGTCTGCCAACGATGGAGGGGAATACAGCACGGGGTGCATCATCTCCTGCGAATCCGGCTTTGCACATACCGGAGCCATTGTCAACAACTAAAGCGGCAACATCATCGTCACACATGTTGAAGGTTTGAGTTTGACTTTAAAGTCTTAAACACGAAAGAGAAATTCTACTACTGGTATCAAGGCTGCTGCCTTCCTAATTGTATGAGCTGTAATGAGCAACTGGCGACTGAACAATCCCGGCTGCCTCTTTTATTCTTCGGCTCACGCTCAATTCTAAGAAACGGGAAGCCGTTACCATATATGGGCATTGCTTCCTGAAGCTAGTGCTAACCATTTCGGTGCATACAGCTCACTATCGAGGAAATACGTATCTATCATGGCCACATATGGAGGTTTCGCCGTACCATGTAGAATTCTGTCGTTTAGACTATGAAAGATTTAGTATTTTTCAATTTTGATGCGTCTAAGCATCATTTAATGCATTTAGTTTTTGATGCATGTTGCCTGAAGAAAAGAAGCAGATATTTACTGATTTTTTTACATCGTGGCGGCTTACAGAAAAACTTTGTTTCATGAAACGAAACTTTGTGAAAAGTCGAAAGAAAGTTTACACAATTCTTTATCGACGTTTTTTTTTTTAATCTTGCGAAAGTCTGAAATGTTCTGCTAAACTGCTGTAAAGTTCATTTAAGCTGCATTGATAAATCTTCAACAGGTATATTTTGTTTTATTCATAATCTCTACATACGTTAAAATCAATAACTATGATTTCTTTCCTCACTGAGATATTCTCTTCGTTTTAAGACTATTTTTATTAGAATATATGATGTTTTATCAGAATATATATATTAGATGCGGTAGAATTAAATAACTCAGTTTAAAAAAAAAAACTCAGTAATGACAATATAACACATACATTTGGATAATATGGGGGTGAAATATTTAGGCAAACAAGAGATATTGATGCAAATATTCATTTACAATTTTCCTTAACTAACATATTCAAGGTGTTTCAAACTAAAACGGGGATTTCTGTAATACTTTCATTCAGTTGAAGGGTTTAACGTTTTGAAAATGCTTAGCTAAATTGCACTTTCTTCTTTATTGTTATTATATTGTTGCTATCTTGTGTTAGAATAAAGTGAAAGAAAACAAAAAATACTGGGAATGATTTGTTTACGGATGAGGGAAACAAATATTCGACCACAAAGAGTTTTCACCTAGCTGCAATAACAATATGTTTTTTAAAACACTTAAGACACTTTTCGAAGTTAATATTGTTGTTTATCCCGCGTTAGGCCAGTCTTGCTCGAGACATTTTAGCCGTGATAACTCGTTTTTATTTATTTATTTATTTCTTAAGGGAAGGGTCATATAAATAGAACTACTTTATCTAATGTGTCCAGCCTTTTACAATGAAAGTGTGAATAGAGGTAGATTTCGCTGCTTTTTCCCACAGGCCGAGCGGCAGCTAATATAGAAAGACTCGTTGCCTCTTTCAGTTGTTGCTTACAACAACTAATAAATGCTATATTCATCTTTCCCTCTCTTATAATTGCTAATTCAGTTAACGGTCTCCTGTAGTAGTTTTCAGCTTGTAGCTATAGTCAACCTAACACTTTTTCTAAACTTCTGAGACGGCTCGTAGAAATCTAAAGTTGTTCATTATAAATTCACCTTTGTTTCTTTTTGATAATTCGAAAATTTTATTATTCCTATATATTAATTTGAAAAGGGTGGGAGGAAACTATTTCGGAAGTCCGAATGATCAAATTTTTACGGAGAGAAACGTAAATATAATGTTTAATACTCCTTATATCATTGTTTCATATATATATAACTCTAAAATAACGTGATATCTGTAGTGGAATGACTTACAGAAGATTGACAATTGTTGTGATCATAATTTATTTCCAAAAATCCTTCGTTTACAATGTCATCGAAGAGAAAACATGAAAATAATGGTAGTTAATGGTTCTAATCTTGGATGTTCGTATTAATTGAAAATCGGTAGGATAAATTCCAAATCCATTTTTGGTAACATCCAGGCATAAAAGCTTTATTCTGTTGGTATTGAAGAAATGGTTACAACATAACTTGTAGAGTTAGAAATGTAAGATGGTTTAGATTCTATATCAATTTTTTTCTTAAAGATTTGATTTTCACTTATAAACTGATAATAAACACCAATGTTTATTTATCAAACTTCAGTTATTCCGATATCTACAAGCTACCTGTTTATATAAATATATATATAGCGCTAATGTAGAACCCTCTATGCGAATACTAGGCCTGCTAGAAATACTAAACAAAATCTTTGTTAAATCACACTTTATCAAAGAAAGGGAATAGAGCTGTAGATACTTTTGTCGGTTTATTTATTTTTTTTTTTTTAATATGTAAAAATGTTCTCAGTTCTCTTAATAGGAGTAAAATTAGGTCTGTAGATTATCTGTTAAAAACAAAATATCCTCAAGGTAAAGGTAAATGTTATTTAACACTTAGGATCTAAAATTCTGATGATTATTAGAAAATACAAGTGCCATTTGACTGAAAAAATAATAGGAAAGTATCAGGTGGCAGTGAAACTTATTTTTTTTAAAGTAAACTATAGCAGAACAAAGCTTCCGGTTGAAATGAAAAGTGAAAGAATTGTGTTTATATAACATATGAACAAAATACTATATAAACAGTATTAATATTGGTATATGTATCGTAAAGAGTCAGTCGATCAAAGCGAAGCAATTTTTGATATTTATTCACAAAAACTGTATATATATATATATTATATATTATATAAATGAGAAAGAGATTGTTTTTCGCTTTGGCCGATTATTTGTAACTATAACACGTCCTTACATTAAAAGTAGGCAATAGTTACAAGTATGAAAGTATTACTTGCATATTTAGGCAAAAAGCCATAAACCTGGATGCAGTGGATATACCGTGTTACTTTCAATTATTGGTTTCAGTGAAGGGAATTGATTTCATGTGTGGGTACGTAAAATACAAAGTAGGCCAGTCTTTAATAATGGTATCTAATTTAGGTTCAAGGCCAGAAGTTTTGAGGCAGGGGTTTTAATTGATTGCATCGTTCTCAGTACTTGACTGGTACTTTATTTTACCTGTACCGAAAGGATGAAAATCGTAGTTGACCTCGGTAGATTGGAATTCAGACACTCTGACGATTCTACCAGCTCACCGCTCCATAGTAGTGTATCATAATCCTTTCTACTGTAGGCACAAAGTTCGAAATTTTGTGGAGGGGACTGGCGAGTCGATAACATTGATCCCAGTGCTTGACTGTATATATTTTATCGATCCCGAAAGGATGAAGGCAGTCACCTCGGCGGAATTTGAACTCAGAACGAAAAGACGGACGAAATGCCTTTAAGCATCTGTCCGGCATGCTAACGATTCTGCCAAGTCGCCGCCTTACGATAGTGTAAAATAAGCGATGCAGTACCTATTTGCTGATATTACTAGTCCTCTTTTTATATTACTTTCTTCCAGAAACTACAGAAATATTCGCCGCATCTTGCATTGGTTAAACAACCTCTCTTGCAAACAGAATAGATGTTATTTTCCCTTCAATACCGGAAGGGACCAAGTTTCCTATTTACTACTTTATAATTTAGCACTAACATACCTAATGCAGAGAGAATTAAAATGCCAACTAGAAGAAATAAATATTTCTATGAATAATTGAGAAAATGTCGATTTTAATGTTTTGTTAGTGTTTACACATCTCTCGGTTCCTTTTAATATTGTCAGAATCATCCTCACCTCGATCAATATTTCTCATAGGACTGGAGCTCATGAGAATGGAAGAGGGGGCGGACAAATTGTCATGATTAATGAAATTAAGACGATTTTAAACTTTTTCAACTTGTCTAACACCATAACAAAGAAAGAGTAATTTGATCCAAGCTCTGTTGTTTCTTCATTTGAAAAGAGGGGTGAGGGCTGGTATTTGTTAGTTTGAGAATCTAGCTATGTATCTCTCTTTCCTCTTAGGTTCTGTGGGTGTAAGTTAGGCACAAGTAGTTTTAAACGTATTTTATTCAAGATTTCGCTGTTAAGGCTTTTGAAAAAGTGCAATGTGGCCAATATTGCTATGATGATCCACTTGATGAGGCCGGGTATTATATTTAGGCTTGTGATAGCTTACAGATCAAATCGAGTTATTAAATCTGCAGAAAGAATCGAACTTTTCTCCAATTATCTTGTATGAAATATTTTGTATAAATTCCGGTATAAACAATGTCAAATTAGAGAAATAGCAATGACTGTTATATTGATTGAAGTTATCTTACAAAGGAACAATATTAAAAAAATCAAGCCGGATAGGGAATATGGTGCAGAATTCATATTTTAAGAACGGTAGCAATGTAAATGGAGTAATGAAGGTCACCACTGGAAACTGAACGAGTTTTGTTTTTATGAAACATCATGGTACAGCTATTTACAGAGAGACAGATTTCGATAGAGAATTTAAAAGATGATTTTAAAATATTATTTAGAACCTTCAAAAGTTGAGTATCTACATATTTCCATTGGGGACTCGCCCTACAACATTTTACTAATGTAAGTAAGCAATAAATAACATAACTACCTACTACACTAATTTCTGTGAATATAATTCCAAAAAGTATTCGCTTCAAACAAGCGAGAGATTGAATAACCAAAAAATTAAGTTTTGGATTCGATACAGTCGTTAAAAACTTTAACTACATCGAAATGTTATATTTAGATTAATAAACTAATTAGTGATTTTCATGACCAGGATGAAGGATTTGAGAGAGGGGCGTCGCCTTGCATTTTAGTTCTTAAATATAAGCTAGGAGTGGTTGTGTGGTTAGTAGCTTGCTTACGAACCACATGGTTCCGAGTTCAGTCCCACTGCGTGGCACCTTGGGCAAGTGTCTTCTACTATAGCCTCGGGCCGACCAACGCCTTGTGAGTGGATTTGGTAGACGGAAACTGTAAGAAGCCAGTCGTTTATATGTGTGTTTGTCACCCAACATCGCTTGACAACCGATGCTGGTGTGTTTACGTCCCTGTAACTTAGCGGTTCGGCAAAAGGGACGGATAGCATAAGTATTAGGCTTACAAAGAATAAGTTCTGGGGTCGATTTGCTCGACTAAAGGTGGTGCTGCAGCATGGCCACAGTCAAATGACTGAAACAAGTAAAAGAGTATATTAGCAACTGATGTTTATAGTCTGGACTTTTTACCAGTTGATGTTTGTATTAAACATGCTACTTGGTTGGGAATTACAGCAACCCTTATTTAAGAGACTGACGTTTCTAGGAGCAAGCATAATAAATTGCATACAGAGAAAGGTTGTCTAATCTGGATGTCGGGGCAAAGTTTTAGACAATGTATATGTATTATATGATAAATATATGATTGATAGTTCTTTTCTCTCTTGATCTGGCAGAAAATGAGACATTGAGTAAATATTTAAACTAGAACAAATCAAGATAAACGTTTATTTTAAGAAAATGACAGCGACTGATATTTTATTATTGTAATTCAGTTTTACCAACTGATAGTTTTCCGGGGTTTTTTTTTTTGGGGGGGGGGTTATATATTTATATAAGTCTAAACCAAATACAGCGCTATGAGCCTAAAATAATATATTAGTGAAAAATTTAGAAAAAAATTTCTCACTTTTTGTTTTATTTTTAAACTTGCTTTTGTCGAAAAAAGTTTAGAATGGAGGGTGGGGTGGAAATTTACTTGGATAAGTTTCAAAAACCCGTTTCTTTAAAGAATTTCTAGATTTTAGGAACGACACGAATGTACAAGTTTAATATTATTTCTGTCTCATGTATCATAGTCATCACCCTCCATCTTGTCGCAGCATTCACATACAACTGATTTGGGAGGTTTCTATAATGTTGCTTCCACTCTACTTCCGGTGACCCGTTTCTCTTCAATTTCTAAATTTTATTTTTAATTTTTTTCTTAATAAAGCAATTGCCTTGTAAAGTTTTCCATGAGGAAATTACAATTCAGTTACAATAAATGTATTTTAAAAACATTTATCCCTCCCCACCAAATTGGAAGTAGTGGAAATGTAATTCTAGCTAGGGTTTGGTCCTAATTCTAATCAAAATAGAAATGGGTGGTTGTGTTTAATCAGCTTTTTTTCCTTTCCTTCACTGGTATTAATAGTGAAAGCTATTTTGTCTGTTCCTCTTCTACTGAGAAAATAATTCTCTCATAGGGCCAACAGGAACAGGTACCAACTTGGTTTCGTTTAGAAAACTACATTAAAGCGAAAACTAAATACAGTTCGATAATTAACACATAATTAACACGTAAGCCAAATATCAGCGAGGAACCCACTTCCTTCTTCTGTGACCCAGTTCATGTTATACTGTAAATGTGCGTGTAATAAACATATATATATTAAAAGTTTGAGAAGTCAAAAATAAAGATCGCACTTATACACTGGGATATGAAAATCATACACGCCCACGCGTTGCAGTTGTAGAATTTGAAAGAAGAAAGATAAGTTAAAACTGTTAAGAGAATAGTTACAATTACAAGAGTTCTCTCCCACTATTCTATAAATGGTTTAAAATGTGGTCAGGTCAAGTAGCTTTTACATCTCGCAGCATTTTGGCTTTTTTCTAGTTCTTCTATTGTATATTTTAGGCGAGTATTTCGTTCTGCTCAGCTGGTTTTCAAGGCCGTCATTTTGCAGGAGTTTTCAGTTAATTCTAATTATACTTTCTAAAAAGTGAGCTGTTAGACTTAATTATTATTGAAACTGTGCCGGCTGTCATTTCTTCCTCATTCCGCCAGGAAGGAATATAATGGTGACACAATTTTACTGTTGTTCTCCAAAAACATTCTCTGAAAATTCAGTTCCGAAACAAATAATTCACATATAACACAGTCTAACACTGTAGTTTTGAAAGTTCTATACATGAACTCTCTCTCTCTCTCTCTCAATATTTATAAGCGTTTTTCTCCAACTTATCAGAGGTAGTGTTAATTAGATAGCGAAGATAGGAATTACAGAAATATGGAGAGAAGAAAATAATAAAATCTAATTCTTTACGGTCACATTTTTCCTTTTAATTTTCATGATTAATTGACATAAGGTTCATCTTGAATCAAACACCGATCCAGTTACCATTGGCCTTGACATCTTACATTGACACATCTTACTGAAAACATTCACCTTGATCCGACTAACTGTCTGGAAATCAGTCAAGAGGAGACTATCAACACTTTGTGTATATCCTCTTATATCAACATCAACCCCTGCACATCACTGTCTCGCGTATTATGACTCATAGGGTCGGTTAGCCGATTTCCATGATGTATAGGTGAGCGAGATCACAACATTCCCTCTTGAATGGGACACCAGCCCGTTTCAGGGTAACTTATTTACAGCTGAGCGATCTAGAGCAACATGAAATGAGGTATTCACCCGAACACAACGCACTGCCCAGTACGGGAATCGAAACCACGATCTTCCAATCGTGAATGCAACACCCTAACCACTAGGCCATGCAACTACCCTGTAGTAATAAAGGTTATTTTATTGCTTCCCAGAAACTTATTTTTGAGGCCTTGTTTGCTAAATAAATAACTTCTAAGAAGATGTTCTGTACAACTGCTTGATACGAAAAAAAACAAACAGTAAAAATGGATGTTGTATAACAAATCTTGAATTGGTGTACAAATTTTAACATTACTACATACGATCATATATACTACTATAGCTGTATATCTATAAATGTAATTAATAAAGACCTAAGTTATGAGCACTCCCACCCTCTCCCACCGCTTCACTAATAATAATAATAATAATACAGCAGCTGTTTGAGATAGATTTACTGTCCGGATGGGTTTATACAACAAATGTTTCATTACGAAAGCAACATTTCATTGTGAATATGTTGAATGTCCTAGCTATGGTTGACGTGCTTTTTCTAAAACTTCGTTTGCGTGCATATATATAGCTTTGGAAAAATAGATAGGTTTGAGATAAAATAAAATGAGTTATTTGCTTGCTTTAATATAAATAGGCTGACGTTACTGAATATAGTTCAGCCGTGATTAGTCAGTGTGGTTATTTTAAAGGTTTATACTTAGTTATATATTCGTAATTTCGTAGATGTACTTGTTTGGCAAGTGGTTTTATAATTGATGCTATTTTAACAATGAAATAAAAAATACAAATGTATCTTTCTTTTCAATAAAGAATTCTACTTCGATCGATGTAATAAATATCTTTTTGTGAATAAAGATTATTTAACTATATTTGTTGTTTGTGTGATTTTTAAAGTATGCTTTGATATTTATTAAGAGCTTTCGTTCCATTTTTACTTGTTTTCGTTATTTATTTGCATTTATGTATTTTCCATATTTTAGAAAACGTTGAACATCTTAATATGGCTCACTTCCTGAAAGTTGTCATTACAGCTCTGATCATTTGATAGCTAGTGTTTATTTTAAACAAGTGTTGCGATTGGCTGACATATTGAAGTGTTACCAATCTGGTTCACGAAATTATGAAGGCGTTCGTTTCCTCGTGGAGTTTTGTAAAAAAAAAAAAAAAAAATCACTACATATGACCTGTGTCGGCGTGACTCATTGAACATCACCTAATAATAGAAGATTATGGACACAGGTGCGAATAAAAAATTTTGAGAACACAAAGATGTTAATTATAAATAACAATAGGTCTTATTTGAAAATGTAATATGTTAGTTGTCCAAATGATGAGGTCGGTGGTCGGTTAAAACTCAAAAACATATTAAACTCCAGTTGCAGCCATGATATTGGTTTCATTTGCATATTGTTTAACCTCAAGTCAATCCTGATTCAGGAGGCCTATGATCAAAGGCTTTCCATCTATGACTATCCCGTCTTTTCCAATGGGCAGGAGCCTTGACCACATTTTAAGACAGTGGGGTGTGAGTTGAAGGAGATCTAACAACTATTTAGAGCAGGCTGAGCCACCACCTATAATCTCTGTTCACGTCATACATTTACGTTTCTGCTACACGACTCAGCTTCGCTAAATTGGGAGTGCTCGGAAATTGTAAACTGACAGTTTTATTGTTCTGAGCTACAATTCTCACTGCAAACTTAAACATAACCGTTTAAAGATTAATCAGTAGCCATACTTTCAGATGAATTCAAATTCATATATATATATATGTAATGAATTAGCCAACTGAAGACTGTAAAACATTTTCGAATATCTGTATGTCATTTTGAAATACTGAACATGTTTAGAATACAAGAATCGATGTAGTAGTTCTATTTATTAATTCATTAATAAATAACTATATTAGTAGCAATACACGATTGAAGTACTTTCCTAAATAGATCGACTACTTTGTGTTTGAATTGCCCCTAGACTTGATCAACTTCAGTAATAGAAATAAAGTGAGGAGTTCGACGTTCCTTCACTTTTCGGCTCACGGAGAGTGCTGGCTTATAGTGTCTAATACCATCTTCTCAACCTGTCGTACTAGCGTCCCCTAATTCTTAATACTCTTACGTTATCATTTTCTTAAACTTTGATGCATAGTTGCGAACGAAGAAAGAAAAGACACTCATTAGAAACTGCTGGTAGAAATTACATTCAAGACAAAATCATCGTAAAGTGTCTGTTGGATCTCCTCTGGGGACTCTGCATCGTCTATTATTCTCATCACATTACTACCATAAATTCAACTACGTGAAATATTTTAACTCAGAAATGATTCCCTATTTAATTACAAAAGCTATGCCAACAGTTTATCAATAGAAATGATTACTCAAATTTGAGGGGAAATTTTTGTTCTTAAGGATATATAAGTTGATGATATGGCGCTTCTTTGCTTCCTGGGTGCTATGAAAGTGAAAGAATTTATTTGGTCAGAAGGTGGAGGTAGTCGAAAACTGTTGAATCCTATAATTTTAAATAAAAGTAATTTATTAACTATTCTCTCTTCAACTTACACCCCATACAATTGGGTAGCAAATAACTAATGTTTGCTTTTGTTGATTAGGAATATTTGATGGAACCAACTACAGTTAAGTCGACTACACATTAAATGTTTTATAATCGCTAACCGGTATTTTACTGTGCACCGGTTTACTTTAATGCCATAATGCTTTCATTTTGTAGGAACACTTAATTTATGACCTGGAAAACACCTATATTTAACAAGGCAAATACTTTCACTTTCATAAGCCTTGAAAACAAGGAAATGTGAAGCATCAAACCAGCTAGTATACACTTGCCGTTCTATTTTTGGTACCGCCACCCAACCACCGCATATGTCTTAAATAAATAGTAAACCGGAAGCACAAATTTCAAAGATAACTAGGCTACCACCGACTGATGTATCACGTGCCATGATGATGTAATACTTGCGAAGATCTATTTCTTACATATATAAGAATTTTTCAGAATAGTTTCTTTTGTCACCAGCAACTCCATTTCCAGATAGTGTTGGTATCACCTGAAAAGTAAGAAAAAATACCGAATTTTTACTGAAATGCAACATGATCTCAGAATACTTAAATTTAATTGAAACAGAAAAGAACAAATGCTCTAATATATTTTGGAACTTCAAAGGCTGTAGATTAGCCGAACTTACAATATTCATTTTTGTCATTGTACGTTATCTGTTACATCTTGTTGAGATCGACTTTACCATTTGGAGTTCAATAAACTACTGTGATTGATTCTTTTGGCTATCCTCCGCTATCGCAAGCATTGTTGCTGAAGTTTTTAAAAAATATCAATTTATTTGAAAGTGATGTAACAATCGTCGTAAAGGTGAAGTGTCGACCAAGACATTTCATGAATCGAGTTGAATCAATTTATGCTGCTAAGGTTCCTGAGAAAGTAAGAACTTATCTAGGCACAAGGATACACATTTATATAAATTTATATGAAATTGTGAGATAAAATAGAGCAGTAGTTCCCAGCTGTAAAAAAAAAGGTCTTCTTGACCAGTGTTCTCCATTAATTGGTTACATCTATCACAACAAACCAAACGATGCCTGTATCAAGTTCACAAGTTACTTATGGCTTGACCCTGAGCTTTATACCCGGCTCACATAGCAACATTGTGACAACCTTTTTATTTTTGTTTGTTTCTTTTTTTGTTGTTTTTTTTACCTCGATTGGTCCTGCTTTTTTCAATACTATTCTGAAGAAAGACCCAAGAAGAAAAAAGTCCTCATAATAGTACTTGGACAAATTCCTCCAGGAAATACCAGACGCCAGGATACACATTCCGCACGCGACAACTTCCTATTCGAGTGGGCTATGATGTCCTAAAATATGATTTAAAAGACTTATCCAGGAAGTGTTAAGTTAGGCATGACCTGGATCAACAGCGACCAGAACCTTAAGTTAATCTTAATAATTATGAACTCACTCTATCTTCGAGATGCGGCATTGACAGAGGAAAAACATAATTAAACAATGAATGGCTGAAATAAACAAGTACCCCCAGACAATAGATTAGAAAAGAATTTAGTTTTATATAGTGTGTCTAATAAATTATAGTTCCTGAAAGTGAACTGAGTAAACAAGGTATTGAAAGGCCAGGCCATAAGTTCAAACATTTTGCCGCCGGTGGTGTTTCGTTGTGTTTCTGAATCAGAACAATTTATTCTACATTCCTTCAGGTTGTCCTAACTGCCGGAGTTAAGCACCTGATCAAACAGAAGCTGCCGTATGTGGGCAAGATCCTATTCTACATTAAACTAAATATGCACAGAATATTCTCATCCACCACTAAAAGGGCATCTTCCTTGCTCATTAGGAATTACCCTTCTTTTCTATTTTAAGTCGTATATTCTGAACAATAACGTTATTGCTTAGAGGTTTCTAGTGAGTCAATCATTGAGTCATTTTACTTCTGACGACGGGAGTGTCTTACTCAATGCCAAACAAATATCACAATCAACTTTTTTCTAAAACATTGGTTTGTCAGACATCTTGTCGATAAAACTGAAATACACTAAACTCGATTTGAAGCTTATTTTGGTTGTAGCTTACACAATGAATAATGTGTTGCGCGTAACTAAACTTCTATTGTTATTGGAACACCAATGAAGGTTTCATCTTCAAGTGGTGTCTCTTAGTTAAATTATCCCGGTGGACTCTTTCCTTCTTAAATTTAAATTTGCTTGAAGGTTGAACGTATCTCAAGCTAACAGACTTATAAATATCATAAAACTGCCACAGCTTCGTGTATCGTGATGTTGCTATCATATGGTGCCTATTTACAGTTATGCGATGTGGACCATTTTTGAGTTTTTATTACAGACACGAGGCTGTGTCGTTAACAGATACGAACTTACGACGTAGCGTTCTCGTACTTTAGCGCAACAAATGTGTTGTTTAGCCCCAGGTTAACTGGGTTTGAATAGACAAATGATCAAAACCATTCCAACTGTGACCATCCCATCTTTTGTGTGTATCTAGGAACTATCTGTTTGATTCTTGTGTGTGTGTGTGTGTGTGTGTGTGTGTGTGTGATGGTGAGTGTGATATGAAGAAAACTTGGTTTCTATTTCTAACAGATCGAACGACCATATAGAGGCTCTCACTGTTGATCTCGATTAATAAATATGACAGATTCAAGAGTATTATCCAAATATGATTGTTGAAGTATTGACTCAGGAACGTGTCAGGATGAGAAAGGTTTTATGGAAACAAACAACCTTTCTATCTTATGACCAAACGAAATAACTCTGGTGAAAAATTTTGGCACAGGGCCAGCAATTTCAAGGGAGGGGTAAGCCGATTACATCGACCCCCAATAATCAACTGGTATTTAATTTATCGACCCGGGAAGGATAAAAGACAAAGTCGACCTCAGCGGAATTTGAACTCAGAACATAAAGACGGACGAAATGCCGCTAAGCATTTTGTCTGGTATGCTAATGATTCTGCCAGCTCGCCGCTCAAGTGAAAATATTAAATCCAGAATTATTTATCAAGAAAAAGGCACTGAGACTTTGTCGCCGTGTGTTATATATTTCAAAACCAGTGGAGTAGCCAGAGTCTGTACTGCCCGGCGCGGAACTTCAGTATGCCGACTCACCTTCTAAACAGTCTTATACAGCAGACCCAAAATGACTGCCCCTATTAAAAGCACCGCCCAGGACGGACCACTCTCATCGTCCCATCCCATTAATTTAACTACAGTGCAACGTGCATGCTAACAGAACAATACAGCCTGCTAAATTAAAATTTCATTTAGAAAAAGATGAATGAAAAATATTTCAAGTGTCTATTTTCAAGTTTTACACATCACTGACGCTTTATACAGATTAAAAGAATATTCAAGCAACGCTGTTGCATACAAGACTGCTGAGGTGGTAAAGTCTCATACTATTCGTGAAGAACCCATTTCTACTGTGTGCACAAGTGACTACGAGTTGTTCCAAGAAAGGATATCACTACGAAAGTGACCACTCTTTCCAACGACACATTATCGTGGTGGATATGTTTGTTGGCACTCCGTCGCTTACGACGTCGAGGGTTCCAGTTGATCCGATCAACGGAACTACCTGCTCGTGAAATTAACGTGCGAGTGGCTGAGCACTCCACAGACACGTGTACCCTTAACGTAGTTCTCGGGGATATTCAGCGTGACACAGTGTGACAAGGCTGACCCTTTGAATTACAGGCACAACAGAAACAGGAAGTAAGAGCGAGAGAAAGTTGTGGTGAAAGAGTACAGTAGGGTTC
>NC_068982.1:66369355-66371137 GCF_001194135.2 Octopus bimaculoides | reverse complement strand
ATATATATATATATATATATATATATATATATATATATATATACACACACACACTGTGCATACATATATATACTTATATATACATGCATGCATGCATGCATGTATGTATGTATGTATGTATGTATGTATCCCCTCTCCACTGCTTGACAACCGGTGCTAATCAGTCGGGTGACAATTCGTTGTATGCAGGCTTATATATGACAGTACTACTCAATTTTGGGTCTCACTTGAACTCTGTTGAATGTGAGAAGTTGTTGGGGAACTGAAAGTGTATTCTGGCTCCGAAAAGAAACACCAATCTTAATATGGAAATATTCGCTATATCAAAGATGTGTCTTCTTTAGGGGATTCAGTCTTGAGGATTATATTTGCGTGGTGTTTATGTTCAATACTGGTGGGGTGCGATAATGTTTTCTTAATATGTTTAATGTTTGTCTTGTAAAGATGTTGTCGTTTTTTTTTTTAACAGCTGCTGTAGAATGGAGTCAGTGTTTCATGAAACTGACATGCAGAGGTGTAATTATATTTTACTGTGTTGTTCTACAATGTTAACCACGATATTATTTATATAGCTAGAGTACAACAATAACTGTGTTATTTACACAGCTATTGTACAACGATAGTTATTTTTTTTACCCAGCTAATGTCCAATGATAGCGATATATCTACAGTTATAGTACAATAATAGCGATTTGATATGCACAGCTAATGTACAACAACTGCTGTTTACACAACTATTGTACAATGATAGCAATGTGATTTACACAGCTAATGTACAAGATGACCTTGTGATCTATTCAGTTAACAAATCAGATGTGACCTTTCGAAATTATCACAGCTTTGCCCTCTAGGGATGATTTTTTTTCTTTTTTTCTTTTTTCTAAAACTAACGATTTATGATTGGAAAAAATGCTTTTAAGTTAGTGTTGTGGATATTTACAAATGTTAATTGACCAAGAAAGACGAAAGTATAGGGACAACTTGACTTCTAGGTTTATGATAAGTGTTTTGATACTTATCATAAACTGTAAGACTTTGGTGTTTAAAAAACACGGATCAATGTGATGGGGAGAGCATTTATGAGAATATTTCTTTGTTGCCTTTGAGAAGATATTGAATAAATGAGGTGTGTCACTGTTTTTGCGACCACCACTAACACTGCCATCAACATCACCAGTACTATCACTATTACAACTACGACAATCTTCACTGCCACCGTCATCATCATTATCATCATCGTCGTCATCGTTGTCATCATCATCGTTCCCATCGGATCTAATGCTGTCAATGCCACAACTACCACTTATACTATCGATACTTCTACCACCACCACCATCACCACCACCACTATCATTACTATTAATATCGCCAACATTAATACCACTAGCACCGCCACTACCATCACTGCCACCCCACAGTAGCACCATCATTACAATCATCATCATCATCATTACCACCATCATCATCATCACCACCACTACCATCATAACACCAAGGTAACACCACACCCGAAAGTTTTCTTATCCGTTATTTACCAAAGCTAACAAAAGTAGGGTGCTATTTTGAGGGTGAAATCCAATCTGATCTTCTACAATTACCATAGATTCCAGATAATCAGAGATCATATTACGTTTCGATATTGGTGTATTCTTGAAACAGATGGAATTCAAGAATTGGTTTCACTGCTTTATTTCAGCATAATACTTTCCTGAGTTCAAAACTGACTGCTGCTTACTCTCTCTCCTCCTCCTCTCTCTCTCTCTCTCTCTCTCTCTCTCTCTC
>NC_068982.1:66362400-66369195 GCF_001194135.2 Octopus bimaculoides | reverse complement strand
ATATATATATATATATATACATTTGCCTCTCAGTCTCTCTGCTTCTCTTTTCTCTCTCACCCCTACACTCTCCCTTTCTGTCCCTCTCCCCACCCTCTCTCTCCCTCTCTCTTCTTATGACTTAGTCAGACGGTGAAAACAGCGTCCATGACCATTTTCCGTGCTTCTGAGATGACGAGATGACGATAAGGAGTTATCCTATGACCAAAGAACCTGGTCCAAATTTTATAAAAGTGTGTACTCCACTGAAGTCGCCTAAAAACCGAGTAGTGTGCTTTTGACCCCGGGTGACGGACCAAGTCTACTCCCCGAGAAAAATAGTTTCCCCGACATGCTTCCGTACAGTTTCTCTCAACCAAATTTTCTCCCAGAAGGATTTGGCCATGCATTGAGAACGCGTACATCAATCAGTGTATTTCCTTTTAGACTAAAGTAGTGGTTCTCCCATCAGTGGTTATCCCATCAGTACATTGGTTCGTACGGTAAAGCCAATGATTCGCTGAGGAAGTCTAATAAGTCCGACGTATGCCCGGGGTTTACTTCAGTTTTTCCCGAAAAAATCAAAGTAATCACCAGTTTCGAATGTTTTACCCTCACTGCATAAATTTTTTCTCCTTTTTTTTTTCATCTAACTTTTGATGCTCCCTTTTTTAACTTTTGTTTGTTCATACAGATGAACAAACTAAGAGTAATTTATTCTGAATTTTACTAAATTGATATATATATCCTGTGGAGGCGCAATGGCCCAGTGGTTAGGGCAGCGGACTCGTGGTCATAGGATTGCGGTTTCGATCCCCAGACCGGGCGTTGTGAGTGTTTATTGAGCGAAAACACCTAAAGCTCCACGAGGCTCCAGCAGGAGATGATGGCGAACCCTGCTGTACTCTTTCACCACAACTTTCTCTTACTTCCTGTTTCTGTTGTGCCTGTTATTCAAAGGGTCAGCCTTGTCACACAGTGTCACGCTGAATATCCCCCGAGAACTACGTTAAGGGTACACGTGTCTGTGGAATGCTCAGCCACTTGCACGTTAATTTCACGAGCAGGCTGTTCCGTTGATCGGATCAACTGGGAACCCTTGATGTCGTAAGCGACGGAGTGCCAACAAACAATATATTTCCTATCTGTATAGTAAGATGTACGACTACTACTGGTGAATTTAGAGCATCACGCAGAGTATCAACGTCCTGCTTACTTCCTGGTGTGGTTACTTCTGAACTTAACTTTTGATCTGTATAAATGGAATGTAATAAGGTGTTACCCTGAAGTATGGAAAATTGCCTGTTGGCGGCGGAAAGCCTGCTTACAAGGCATATGGACTAAATTGTTTTGATTTATTGTGATTTATTATGATTTATAAATATGTTTATTTATTTTGAACAAGGTTTTCGAGGGGTTGCCGATCTGTGGGCGTCGGCGCTCCTTTCATTTTTCATATGTATCATCCTTTTATTCTACATTTGTCTTTGTCCAGCCCTAGCTACCGCTATTCTATGTAAAGCCTATATGGCTAATTTATGAAATAAAGGTGGTACCCTGAAGAACTGTTGAACTGTTGCAGATCAACATCCAACTGCTCTTTGAACACCCACTACATGGAATACATATAACCACAATGATGGAATGTATTTACGAAATAAATGGTATAAGCTGCATCTTGTTTTTATTATCCATTTTCCTAAGTAAATATATACGGATGTATTTTACTTAGTAAAATATATTCGTTCCAAATCAACATAATAAGGGACTCCACTTGTTAGAATTTCTGTATTCAAAGGGTTTGGGCAAGGTTGTTTTTTTTTGTTTTGTTTTGTTTTGTTTTGTGAAAGGCTGGTAGTTAACTATGCATGCAAACTTTCTCACCACTAAAATTGTCCAAGGAAAAGACCAACTTGGTACTCGATACAGCATGGCTCCAGTGTAATTGCAGACGTTAACTCAGAACGCTAAAGGCCGGAACAGACTCCGCAAGACATCTCTATCCAATACTCTAACAATTCCATCCTTCCACTGCTCTGAAGTGGAATTTTTTTTTATAGCTCCCAAAAGGATGAAAGACAAAGCTGACCTCAGCGGGAGTTGAACTCAAAGCGCAGAGTTGGAAGAGATACCTCGAGACATTGTATCCAATACTCTAACGATTATATCGATTCACCTTCTTATAGTTGAAGATGTTTTTATAACTTTCAAACAGATCTTGCGCAACACACAATCGGTTAGTTTAATCAATTTTAATACGGAAGCTAATTCTATAGGAAATGAATTAATATAGTGTAAGAATGAGGACCTGGCTTTGATTCCGTTACGCAGTATCTTAAACAGGTGTCTTCTTCCATTGCTTCAGGTTGATCCTATTCTTTTTAATGCATTCGGGCCAACGGAAATTTTCTAGAAAGTAATCGGATGATCTGTACGAGTAATTCAAACACCGATTTTGCTTAAGGAGTACGTTTAAGAGTACAAATGTTTGTGGAATACTCAGCCGCTAACACAATAATTCAATGAATAACTAGTTCCGTCTATCGAGCGAGATCCATTAACATTTCACATGAAAATATTTCAAAGTTTCCTCTTCAATGATTTTTGAAATAATAATCGTTTCTACTATAGGCACATGGCCTGAAATTTGGAGGAGAGGGGATTTGTCGATTACATCGAACTCAGTACCTTACTGGTACTTATTTTATCGACCCCGAAAGGATGGAAGGCAAAGTCGACCTCGGCAGATTTTGAACTCAAAATGTAAAGACGCCGCTAAGCTGGGAAGTTTTCCCCTTGCTTTGTAATGTACACACAAATATTTTTCGGTATTAGAACGTTCGTCGTTAATTTGTTTCACATATTCGATACTTTTCCTTTTAAAGCTACAAACCGATTGAATATGAATTTCTTCTTTCTCTGTTGCACTATTATCATATCTTTACAAATGCAGGGCTTTTCATTTTTAGTAACTGCATGTTTGTAATCATAGGAATTGTACTTGAAAATTTCATTTTCATTACATCGTATTTCCATATGTAATATCAATTTTAAACTCTGCTACAAGTTGAAATGCGATATCTCCTGTTACATAAATTTCATACATGCGCTAGTGACATATTTTCTAACTGTAGTAGTTCCAACATCCTTGATTTATGGGATGTCTACTACATACTTTAAATGAGTCTCATTTTTATTAATTCTTCTTCAATATATCTGCTATTTCTAGCAGGCCGAGCGACCACGTGGAGGCTCAATCATTGGTTCGTGTTTATCTGATTTCTAGGACCGTGTAATCTGATTTATAGGACCTTTCTGGAAGGAATTAGTGGTATTAATGAAATGTCAAGGTTTCAAACCTTTCATTAACCCTTAAACAGCGAAATTATATTCTATAGTTATTCCAGTAATGATGTAAGATATCTACCAAAAAATAGAATTGGTATTTTCTTCAAGCCACGCTGCCTCAATAAACTTGATATATCTCAATAAAAAATTGTTTCAAACATTACATTCCTCAACAAAAGAGAGATTGGTATATAAAACTGTTTTCCGCTGTTAAGGGTAATGAAATTTTGAGTAGATATATCTGATTTCCGCAGTAAAAGGAAATACGAAAGAGAGAGACACAAAAAAAAAAAAAAAACGAGAGAGAGACTCAAAGGCAAAGCGAGAGAGAGACACAGAAACAAAGCGAGAGATCGAAATCTGATCGCACTGTCGTTGTAATATATGTCATTTGGCGTTAGTCTTACGTCTCATCTACGACACCTGCTACTTCACTCCTAAAAACAATGAATAAACAAACAATAAGAAACTCAAGTAGTCACTGGATTGACAACAGTGGACACAAGCAAGGAGTGGAAATTATAACATCAGGACTAGTGACCTTAACGTCACATTGATGGCAATAGCAGGATCTGATGACAACAGGAATTACAATAGAACCATCCTATCTGAAACTAAAAGTACTTGTTGTTGTTGTTGTTGTTGTTGTTTAGCTTTAAACATACGTTCACCTTGGGAGCAGTGCCGTCTTTAAAAATGGGCACTTTAGGCAGTTTCCCAGGAGGGAACTTCATGAGTCTAGGGACCCAATTCTGATCTATGTATGTTGTAGCGCTTACTGTTAATAAATAAAATACTGTGCATTGATTTATCCAATGTAGTTATCTATACTGCTGTTAAGACCCTACTTGGTAAGGGATGCTATGTGATACCCACTTCCAGGCAAGCTAAATTTTGACATCTTAACAAGAGTGACTTTGTTTCAAAATTTTCGCAAGGAGAAAAAGCTGCAGATGTGGAATTTAGTGTCTATTACAATATACGACCAGGACTAGTTATCTATATATATAAAAGAGAGATTTTGTCCGTTTATATGTCTGTTTGTCCCATAAAGTGAAAGTAAATGGTTCAAGGGAAGCAACACTAATTGTGTACAAACCTTTGACGAACTGCATTGAGACAAATATTCTCACTGGTTGTGATAAACGTGACACCGTCTTCATTCCTCGCATACCAGTTATACCATCTAATGTCCCATTCAAATTTAAGCCCTTAGGGTTTCCTATCCCACTTCGTTTCTCATGAGCATCAATAAAAGTCAGGGCCAAACACTAAAAGTTGCTGGATTGCAACTTGAAGAACAAACAGAAGTACGTATATAAAATCTATCTATTTTCTACTTCTCTTATATTATACACACATACAGGACGAGTAAACCTAAATCTGACTGACAAGAGACAGCATTTGTAATTTCATTGGACTATTACTTACTGTTGCCTTGCCTTCCATTCCTGTAATATAGCGTCGGAATTTCAGCACTAACATTGACAGGACACAGCATTTGTAATTTCATTTCACTATTACTTACGGATATTTCTAATCCTAAAAAAGACCGTCAAAAAGCGAACACCAAGCAAACGCACAACGTGCAGCAGAAAACGAGGATGAGACACGTACAAACCTAAATTTGTAGTCGTAGTGTCACTCTGGTCCAGATTCGAAACTGAATCTTTCAATTCTCCTTGAGCATATGGCCTATTCCACTGTCAAAAGAAACCATGACAAATGGGTCTTCCACTTCACCTGTGGCCTTCTGAGTGCCATCGCACAGCCATCTGGATTCCTTAAAGCTATTCTTCTATATGATATAGCTATTCTTCTAGCTTCATTCACAATATACCACCTATTCAAACGTCAAAAGGAACAGTGACAAATGGATGTTCCACTTGACCTGTAGCCTTTTTAGTGCCATCGCAGTCACCTGGATTCCGTGAAGCTAATCTTCTATATGATATACCCATTTTCCTAGCTTCTTGGCCTGAGAAACAGTAAAAGTAATTACCCGATCAAGGACGGGTATTACTGCTAGTGTTTAATAAAAAAAATAACTTAGTTACGCTTAATAAAAAATAACTTATTTACTTAAGTTTTAACATCATTTCCTTCGAAATAGTCACCTTGCGCAGCAATGCAGCGGTCCCAGCGTTCATTCTACTTTTGGAATCAGACCTGGACGTTGTTTTCCGTAAGCGAGTCGAAGACCTTCTGCGATTTGCTCTGGATCTCGACAACGTTATTAAAACGGTGATCTATGAACTTCATTTTCATCTTGAGGAATAGACGGAATTCTGCAGGTGCTAAATCTAGCGAATAGAGCGGGTGCGGAAGCGACACCATGTTGTTTTTAGCGAGTAACTCACGAGTGAGGAGAGCTCGGTGAAAAGTTCAATTCTCCACACATCCGATTGCTTTCGCCCTTGCCTTCCCCTTGGATAACACCAGTGGCGTGGAGAAGGGAGGCTAGTATGCATGGGCGACTGCTGATCCATAAAAAACAACTTTGCCTGGACTTGTGCCTCGGAGGGGAATTTTCTAGGTGTAATCTCATGGTCATTCATGACCGAAGTGGTTGTGGGAGGGGGGGTCTTTATTGTACTCTATCACAGCCTCTGCTTTGTCTTTATACTATTTTTCTGCTACTTTGAATCCACACACTTGTCTAACGTTCCAACGCAATCTTTTAATGACACAGTCATGCCTTTGCTTATACTCTTTTTGTGCTAGCTTACTGCATTCACTTAAGGTATGGTTGATACGTTTGTTTCCTTTCTCATATGAACTTTCTTCTTTATGAATTCACATCAGACAATCTTTAGAAAATTAAGGATGCAGGCCAATAATAAATAAAGTTTAACTGAGGATTGAATACCGAAGTGTCTTCAAATCGTCTTCTCTTGAAATAAGCTGACAAAACAGAATTTATACTTATCCTTAAGCTTATTTAGCCCCATTTACCTCAGATCCGGCAGGAAGTGCTGCTGATGGGATTCGGGGGATTTGGCTGCTCTTTCTAGCCGGCCGAGGAACCACTTAGAGGCTCTTTCGCTGGTTGGAGTAGTTGCGCATGTGTAAGAAATTATATATGAATGCAGCGAGATATAGCGGAATGAAATATTGGATGAAACATGAGTGTGTGGTTTCGGGCTCAGTCTCACTGTACAGCACCTTGGACAACTTAGACAAGCGTCTTCTACTATAACCCCGGACCGACCATTGCCTTTTGAGTGAATTTGGTAGGCGGAAACTGCGTGATAGCTCATCACACATGTATATATAAGGGGAGCATTGTGGGTGGGCATCTTTTTGTTTGTCCCCTCATCACTGCTTGACAACCGGTGTTGGTTTGTTTACATCCCCGTATCTAGCGGTTCTGCATAAGGCACCGTTAGAATAAGTCCCAGATTTTTTTTTTAAATGTACTGGGGCCCATTTGTTTAACTTAAACCCTTCAAAGCAGTGCCCCCCCCC
>NC_068982.1:66357567-66362390 GCF_001194135.2 Octopus bimaculoides | reverse complement strand
CCCCCCCAGCATGGCTACAGTGCAAAGATTGAAACGAGTAAATGAGGATGTGAAGAGTGGGTGTCAGTGAAAATATAGTTGTCTGATATTTTTAATGGAACTCAAATCGAAAAAGTACTTAGACATTCATTTCTGATTGTTTGAAGAAGATTGAGCTGGAAATATAAGGACGTTAAAACCAATACATAGCGAGGAGTGACACTCGATACTAGATGTCAAATACAGGTCAAGTGTGGAAGAAGTAGTTACTTTCTACACTCCTCACCAGCTCAAATCTCGACCACCACATTTTGGATTTCTCTTTGTTTTATATTTTAATGAGGTCGACTCCATCTTAGAAGAGGAATAATTGTGTTTTGTTTCTGTATTTAGTTTGCAGAATTCTCGATGTGAACTCATGTGTTGAAACATATTTTGCTGTATCTTGGGAGGGTCATTGTGCCACTAAAAAGTGGTTCTGTTTCACTTTTTTTAAATTATTAGTAGTAGTATATTTGTTAACATTCAACCAATTAACTAATCAGTGTTTAGCATGCACCTGTAGACAAGAGAACATTTCAGCGAATGCTTGGTGGTCAGGGTGATCCTGGATCTATGAGGTTCTTTGATTGGCCCTAGTTAGAGTTTCTCTTGCACCAGGAGAGCTACATCATAGATATGTTCAAATATTTTGTGTGCTATGTATACTTTTATACCTAAGGCATTCTACAGAGGATTCGTAGCGGGTAAGAGCGACGACGTTTACTGGAGATGCCCTAGGCATCAATGGAAATCTATTGGCTGGTTTTTCCCGGAGCCCCATAGATAACTTCCAAAAATCCCTTGTCATGGCAGTGTTACTGAGGGGCATTGCCGGTTCGAAATAAACTGTACAGGAATGGTAGTGTCTCAACCACGCCTACATGAACGACGAAACCGCTCTGTACGCACTTGTACAGTGCTCGACCATTGCTGACTTATGTCGAAAACCTGCTGTCGCGTGTAGGACGGATCTGGCAATCAGCCGACTTTATTGTGAACATTGCTCAGCCGCCTTCCTTTAGCCGAGAAAGGCAGGCAGTTTTTCTGTTTGGTGGCAATGGTGAAAGAGGTTGTACATGGACCACTGGAGGATTGAAGATGGGTGCTTTCCTCTTTGGACAAGCTCTCAACTTTTTCAGGTTCCACTTGGAAAGGAAAATGAGGGTAAAGAGGGAAGTGCTGCCTTCCAGTACATTTGTTGAAAGGTGGGGAAATGTGACAAAATGGTCCGAGTGAACGGGCTTACACAAAGCGTGCGCCTGTAGACCAATGGAAGACAATGAGGAGAGGTAAGTTGCCTTAGTGGTCAGAGCGACCATGGTTATGTGGGGTTTCCAAGAACTCCCCAAGGAAGTCTCCTCTTTTGTGGAATTATTCATTCTTCGAATTTATATTATTACTCTTTTTCTTCTTTTTACTCTAAGCAATCTCTCTGACACAACGACCGGACCACAATAGTTTCACGTGATCGGTCTATTAAGCAACCAATCAGCGTGAAGCCGTCGCGTGATTCAATCTTCTAGAATCTTCTTCTTGTACCCTATAAAAGAGATGCTTTTGGTGCTTACACTCTTTGCAGAATGTTGGGGCAGCTGAGCGAGATGTATCTCTATTCTTGCCATCCGACAACCAAACGGTCAAGGCAGGCGACCCAGGAAGACGGCCAAGATAGACGGTTAAGATAGATGACCAGGAACCATCGTCGCCACGAAGATAGCACAATTGTTTTCAGATATGTTGGGCAAATCCTATTTTGCCGTCCCAATAGCTTTCTGTAATATCAGAGCAGTATCTCTCTCCCAGGCTGTAATTATCGCTATTGTTAACTGTAAATAGCCAACGTAGTTTGTCTTCATGAGTGACAATAAATTCTTCTGTTAAATGTTCGCAGGTTTTCCACTCAAAAGTTGCTAGGGTTATCATTTAACGCAAGGCAGCCCTGTTCAAACTGACCTTTGATCAAATGCATTCCAGCCAAAATCATTCATTCTGTTTTCCGCTACTGTCTACACCCGTTTGTAATATCTACTATGGACGAGTAAGATGTGATTTGAGGATATTTGGCTGTTGTTCATATGAACTCAAGGATACTTACAAGTTGCTTTGTTGGTTTGGTGACGAGTTGGTTTGGTGACAAGTAAACGGTAGAGCACCCAACCATAACCTTTACATCTGCAGGAACATCTTTTTACGACGAAGATCACACGCGCGCGCGTGCAAATAACTCAATTAACGAAAATGCTATATATGAATGTATGTATGTATGTATGTATGTATGTATTCTATGAACAAAATTGCACGTAATTCGATCAAATTTTATACACACTTTTAGTTTTCGCAACAAGTAAAAAAAAAAGATGATTACGAAACAATAAAAAGTAAATATGGCGCTACTGATTGTTAGATGCCAGCACGTATTGATCCCCTTCTAACTGAACTATGTGGAGATTAGAACGTTTCTTAAATGCCTCAAATAACCCACGAGAAGCACCAAACGATTGAGTGATTTCTTTGGCGTCTTCTTGTTTCAACTGATTTACTGGATAATGGTTTGGGAGAGCGGTGAGTGACACTGTAATGTATCATTCACCCAAACACGTAACATCTTTTCCATTTTGTTTTCTTTTTATGATTCTACTGCGTGTATCTATCTGTTAGTTTGGAAGCGTTTCGTTCACTTGAATTTGGATCTCTTATTTTTTAGCTTTTATTTGTTTCAGTGATTGGAGTGCGGCCATACTGGGGCACTTCCTTAAAACGGTCAATCGAATAAATCGACTCCGATTCTTTTTTTTTTTTATATATATACAAAAGCCTGGAATTTATACTATTTGTATAACTACATCATACACAAGCTGTATGATGTACCTCAAATACTCCAGAACATGATAGCAACACACCATGTGTGACTGACACAGTTCAATGACTGAACCAATAAAAGCAAAAGTGAAAGTACGTCTTCACTTTTTGTTGCTTCCCTATGGTCTTTATTAGAGGATACCGAATCAGTGCACCTCTTCGATCTGCTGGAAAAGAAAACTTACAGGCGAGCTAACGAGAAAGCCTCTGCACCAGGCATGGGTTATCTTTTTTTGAGAAGCGGGCAGCGTGAGACACGGTTCACCATCAGGCGGGCTGCATAAGTAAAAGAAAAAAAAATTCAATATTTTCCGTTTGGCGTGCCATTCAGAAAGTTTCGCGAGCCTCAGTTTTCTCGTGACATACGAGAAATAGCTGACAAATATTCGTCAAACTCCATCCTTTCGTCATACAAAATAAGAAATACATACAAAATTATATGACCAATGCTCTGCATCTTAATTCACTTCGATTGAAGATGACTTGTGGCTACCCAACAACAAAAGGGAACTAGTTCATGCATGTCGATACCAATCATGCGGTCAATAAAGAACTATTAAAGTTCTATAGTAGTGGTTTTCAACCGGGGTCTACATGACCTTTCAGGATCCACATAAGATTTTGCTGTAAAAAGTTATGTACAATAAATTAATTATACTTCCACAAAACACAAAATATTTTAACGTATTTTTGTATGCAATTCTTAATAATATTTAACTATCAAAATATAATGGGACTTTTTAAAACATTGAATGTTTATTAGGGTCTAGTACAGTAAGATAGGAACCAAAGGGGTTTAGTAGGCAAAAAATGGTTGAGAACCACTTTTCCATAGGTAGCCAGTGGTGAAAAGTCTGCAGACGTAAAGGGCGGGTACTTTATATAGGTGTGTTTACGGTAGTCGAAATTTTGTTATGATTAAGGAAAGGGGGTGGCCAATTTGACTACCGCATGCAGCCGCCAAAACTCGCCATACATTGCTGAGGATGACAGTATCAAGCGTAAAGAAGCTGTGTGTATCTTTTCACATGGCAATACCCTTCTTTTTCAGAGATTATCAAGCAAACTTAACGACTGTAGTCTGCTACCCTCCTAGATATAATGCTGAGCACTCGCTCGGCTGATTCATCACATGGCAAATTTAGTGAGATCAAGAACACCGCAAAGTCTGGTTTAGTGGGATCAAAAAGACCGCAAGATCCGAAACGTCACGGGGGATGCAAAGAGCAAAGGATAATCAGCACATAACTATATGTATACAAGTGTGTGTGTGTGAATGTGTGCGTGCGTGCGTGCGTGCGTGCGTGCGTGCGTGTGTGTGTGTGTAAGAGAGAAAGTGGAAAGCTAAACAGCCCTGTCTGAACAGTGCAAAAATCACCTCACCTACAAATGAAAATATTTATGAGGCAACTTATTTTTTGCCTATTTTCTCCATGAGCCCTAACCCTATGAATACTGTCCTATATAAGTGTGTGTGTGTGTGTGTTTATTAGGGTCTAGTACAGTAAGATAGGGACCAAAGGGGTTTAGTAGGCAAAAAATGGTTGATAACCACTTTTCCATAGGTAGCCAGTGGTGAAAAGTCTGCAGACGTAAAGGGCGGGTACTTTATAAATACCAGACGAACCGATGACTCAAAATGAGACACAGTTGAGGGCAGCAATGTCAAATTCTCTTATACGCCAGATGTGCCATAGAAAGTCTTGATTGGATTACATCAAGTGGCGGAGAAGAGCCATGCAAGAAACGTGCAGAGAGCACAGTATAAGGAGGGAAAATCATGGTGGTGCTCCAGCACGACCGCAGCAACTTGGCCGAAACGCATAAATGAATAAATAAATACACACACACACACACATATATATGTATATGTATATGGATAGTTAGATATATTTACATGTGTATGTGTATATATGTATGAATATATATATATATATATATAT
>NC_068982.1:66355726-66356482 GCF_001194135.2 Octopus bimaculoides | reverse complement strand
CGTAGACAGAATGAGAAACGAGTTCGAAAAAAACGAATTCGTTTTCTATGTTTTTGTTTCTTATGTTCTCGTTTCTTATTCTGTCTACGTTTTTTGATGTCCTGGACCCATATATGCATGTATATATACATGTATATGTAGGTATGTACATACATGTATGTATATATGCATATATTTATATATATTATTTATATTATATGATCGAACGCCACAACCTCGCGATCGTAAGCTCGACGCTCTAACCACTGAGCCCTGCGCCTTCACCTCTCTTTCTCTCTTCCTCCTCCCCTCTTGCCCATTACTTTTTCTAAATTTGATGTAAGTTCGTTGAATCTGGTTCGTCTTTACTGGGACCAATAAGCATCACTGATGAAAGTATCAAAGTGGCTAGGCATTAAGACAGAACTAGTGATTATCATGGTTATGGTGATGGTGGTGCGGTAGTGGTGGTGGTAGATGTGATAGTGATGGTGTTGCTGCTACTGGTGGTGGTGGTGGTGGTGGTGGCGATAGTGGTCGTCGTCGTCGTCGTGGTAATGTAAGGTAGCAGTGTTGTCGGTGGAGATAGCAATAGAGGTGTGACTGGTGTCAGTACTGTTTGATAGTGATATTGCTACTGGGACGGAAGGATTGGCAATGGTAATAGCCCCCCCCCCTCTTCTCCTTCTTCTCTTCCTCTCGTTGCAGCAGAAGAAGAAGAAGTAGTAGTAGTAGTAGTAGTAGTAGTAGTAGTAGTAGTAGTAGTAGTAGTAGTAG
>NC_068982.1:66346181-66354404 GCF_001194135.2 Octopus bimaculoides | reverse complement strand
AAAAGATTAGGTTACCTGCCCACTAAAAAACTTGAGTTTGTGGTGACAAGAGATTGGATTAAAAGTGTTAGATCCTTTTGATTCAATACTTCAACACATTGTTGACTTTTGGCTTCCTCAAAAGGCATGGTGTGATTTGTTATAAAAATGTTATTAGATTCAATAAGATGAATAATTTTTTCAGTTTCCTTGTTTATTAATTTTTTTCAGTTTTCATGCTGATTATCTTTTTTTTCATTTTTCTTTGTTTTGTTTTATTGAGGGTTAAACAATTTCTTTAGGTGGAGGAGATAACCAAAAGTACCGATATTTTTCATAATCCAATTTTTTAACGGGGGTGAGAATACCAAAAAGTACCAAGTCGACTTCTGCGTAATAATAATAATAATAATAATAATAATAATAATAATAATAATAATAATAATAATAATAATAATAATAATGAAAGCGGCGAGCTGGCAGAATCGATTAAATAAGTACCAGTTATGCACTGGTACTTATTTGATATTTGGTGTTAGATATTGACACAAAGCCATGTTAACTGATCGCGGTATTAAGCTGGTACTTTATTTTTCGATTGTTGGAAGGATGAGAGACAGTTGACCTGGGTGAGAATTAAACTCAGAACTTAGCTGGGTGTAACTAAATACAAGGCATTTTTTCCGACACCCTACAGAATCTATCATCTACTTCCCTGTATATATTACAATATTGTTTTATGCACTATCACATTATTTCTTTTATCCTACAAATTGACATCCAAATTAAATTTGTTATAATAATAATAATAATAATAATAATAATAATAATGATAATAATAATAATAATATTAATAATAATAATAATAATATTAATAATAATAATAATAATAAATAAGCTTTCTGATTGTCTAACCAAAATCAAAATTGGAATACAATGCGGAACCAAAAGATATTAAGGACTTTTCGTCAGTAGTAACTTCCGGTCACTAATGGCCTTTAATCAGAAGAAACTTTTCGAAGCCTGAACGTTTGAAGTTAAAATATAGAAATAAACATATGAAATCAACAATAACAATATACTTAAACTGGCGTAATTTAAATAATTTGTGGCAGGGATGTGTAGGAGGCCTTAGGGGAATCTAGAGCTGGCTTTCGAAATTTCCAGAACCTTCACAGAAAGACGAAATATCTTTGTAAATGAATAATGAACTTTGCCATATTCTGTGTGATGAAAAGTCTCTCATTCTCAGTTAAAACTCTGATTAAACAGTTAAAACCTTGATTATTTGTGAAACATCTTACTGCGGTATAAAATTTATTTGGTAATATTTATCATGGAAGAACTTTAAAATAATCTGTGCAACTGTTTAAAAAAGAATTGAAAATTTTTTGACACCTAAAACATGTATAGTGTAGATAATTCTATGGCTATTTGAAGGCTTTTGCTGTAAAAACTGGGGCGATATAAGAACATCTTATTTTCTTAGTAAACAGAAAAGTAATTGGATATATATATTATGTGAAATAATAAACTTTAAACAGGACAATATTTCATGGATCGCGCTTAGTTTCAAGAAATTTGTGAAGAATTGAGCTATTCCATCGACAGAAAAACCCCTGAGTGAATGCTTAATTATTCAATTAATTTTTTACAAGACTTAAACAGAAAAGGAAAGGCAGCGTTCATGACCATTTTCATGGGATTGGAGGTTAGTTGGAGTAAGTTGTTACCTCCAAATAAAAAAAATTGGCCAGTGTACTTGCAACAAAGCAGGCTACGATAAAGACACTCTAGATGTGCTGAACGGGGCGATGTACTAAGAACAGAGACAGTCACACAGCCAAGTTTCCACACACGTTCTCTCTACCAAATTTCATTCACAGAGGAATGGTCAACTCGAAGCTATGGAAGAAGACACTTGCCTAAAAGCTTCATTATTTTGAGTTTATAAACCACAGGGATCGGTTTTGTTTTTTACCCCTTCAAGATTTTAAAAATAAATTCCAGTAACATACTGGGATCAATTCTGTTTAGGTTATTTCTTACCTATAACAATTGACTCAGAGTCGTCACTAATGTTTTGCGTCTCAAAATCTTATGATTTCTCATCGAGGACCCATGCGTATACAGCATTGCTAAAATCACAAACACCAGACTTATTCTTCAGAGCCAGAAAATATTCTCCTCTCGTCAGTTACTGGCCTGAAATATCGCATAAGTAAAATCTGCTATTCAGAATTCCTTGCTGTTACATATATTCAAGTCCACATGCGAAAAAAAAAAGAAAAAAATATGTCCCCGCCAACATGATACATACTGACCCGATATCTCTGTTACGACTGTCTCTACTGCACACACTACACAGCTCTATGACTCTATTACTCAGTTTTATGTCTGCTCCACAGTTGTGCGCTTCCACTACACAGCTCCGACTCTTATACACAGCTGTTTGGTTAAGACATTTGTTTCGCAATTCCATGGCTACTGTTTTGGTCCCATTGTGTAACACTTTGGGCAAGTCATTTTCTACCACAAACTCTGGTCTACTCAAGCATTTTGAGTGGAATTGTGGACAGAATGTTGGGCGGGATGGTCTTGTCGAATGGTGTACACTTGCGCTGGGATGATAGAGTTAATCCACCACCACCACCACCACCATCACTACCACCACCACAACCACCACCACCACCACCACCACCACCACCACCATCACTACCACTGCCATTTCACCACTCTTCCCCAACACTAACACCACCACTACCACCACTATTTTCACCACCATCAATGTTACCATCAGGTCCACAGATATCTTTTGCAGAAGCTATTCTACTGCAAGTATTCAGACCATATCACTAGTCTCAAGATAACACATGAGTTCCGCTCTTTCCCTCCCACTTCTGTCAGAGACCCTACAAGAAAATCATGGGGAGGGCTCTTCTTCCTCTGACTAAGCCATTAAATAAGAGAATTAAGTCTGCGTGCCATTTCCCTCCATCAAGCCAGCCGACACATCCGTCTCTCTTTCCCTCAACATTCCTACACATGTATTTCAAGATCCAGCACTAATCAATTTTCCCCCATCCCAAAACTATAGTTCTCTGTATCAAAAATAAATAAATGAATAAATAAAAACAATGTCTGCTTATTCCTGCAGGTGTTAACCTACAAAACCTCAGGCTGAACACTCATCCTTCGCAATAGGGTTGACCTGTATAGGTCACGGGTACCAGTTTTCCTCTTCCAAATAAATAATTTAAAAATGTATGCATATATATATATGTATTTGTCTTTGCGAATGAGCGACAGAGAGAGAGAGAGAGAGTGTGTGTGTGTGTATATGTGTGCGTGTGTGTGTGTGTGTGCGTTGTGTGTGTGTGCGCGCGCGACTGTATGTAAATACATCAACACACACTCTCGCATATATATACACTCACACAGTGAGACTCAGAAAAGCAGGCAGACACACACACAGACACAAGCACACACACACACACACACACACAGATAGATAGATAGATAGATAGATAGATAGATAGATAGATAGATAGATAGATAGATAGATAGATAGATATAAAACTCTTCACAGTATTTGAAAACTGACACAACTCCAAATAAAAAAAAAACTATTTTATTATAATATGCTGTGATGAAGAAATAGTTCTGCTCGGCAGGAATGTTTACGTTATGTTATATTTGCATGCTTCTGAAATATGAAAAAGTATATAATAAATAATAATTACAGTTAGAAACCAGGTTATTTTATAAATAGATGTAAAACGCCAAAAATCGTATAGAACGTATTTAATGCGGAAAAAATCGTAGCTATGTCATATTTTATTTTAAAACATGGAAGCTTGTTTTGTTCTTATTTTTTTATTATAATTGCTTAGGTGTTAGCTATTTATTGTTATCTTAATGTTACCTGATCCGTTCAGCTTGATGCAGTCTCGATTAGCAGACAGTTGATGTCTATTTGAAACTACAGTACTTCTGACCAAAATAGTAGTTGTATGAAATAACCTGTAGCACTTTTCTCGGAAAAACTTGTGAGACAATTACTATCTTTTACCATAAGAAATAAATTAATTCATAGTCTATAGCAACATCATTTTTGGAAGGCAGGTGGGTAAATTGAAATGTGAAATATACCTTTGAAATAATCAGAGATATTTTAGACTCACTGTAAGAATTCTGTTTCCGTGCCTATTTTTACCTACGGTCGTAAATGTTAGGTTAATGACCAAATACAAACAGCGGAAATGGAATTTCTCCAAAGGATCTATGGAGCAACGTTACTCGAGAGGGTGTGTAGCTCAGAGATCAAGGACTCTAAATTGGCATGTCACAGCTTTGATACTACGGACAGGTAGTTAGAATATCGCAGGAAAGGTTAACATGATGGATTCTTCAAACCGAGCCAACTGGCAGGAGACTTAAGGGTAGTCCACGAGTGAGATGGTTGGACAATATCCATAGTTTCAGTTAGTCACGTTTGGGAATGCAGCCAGAAAAAGTAATAACAGTTGTTTCTTATAGAACCCTATGGACGAGGTGTCTGAGAACTCTACCCCCGCGACTCTCTCATAAATAATAGGCAAAAATATATGGATGGATGGATGGATGGATGGACGGACGTAAAAATTAAACAGTTTACAACCACAGATTTTATCTTTCAAATTTTCAAGAAAACATGTACATCCATTTTGTTTATTAATTTATTAATCGGCGTTGTTTGTGTCCGCACTATTATGCAAATTAAGCTAATCAGTTCAACTGAATCCTAATGGACGAAGGTTTTAGTGGATTAAAATCTAACGACGTTGATCCCACTTTTCTGTCTACAGAGAAAAAAACTTGTGATGTAAGATCTTGGTTTAATTTTCACGGAGGGGCTAAAATTGTATATCTATTTTTAAAAACAAAACTGAATGTTTATTAAAGTTATGTAAGTATATACCCTGATTTCTAGTTATCAAAAACAAAAATAATAATAATTGCTATGTTGTGTTGTTGTTGGCACTCCGTTGCTTACGACGTCGAGGGTTCCAGTTGATCCGATCAACGGAACAGCCTGCTCGTGAAATTAACGTGCAAGTGGCTGAGCACTCCACAGACGCGTGTACCCTTAACGTAGTTCTCGGGGATATTCAGCGTGACACAGTGTGACAAGGCTGACCCTTTGAAATACAGGTACAACAGAAACTGGATGTAAGAGTGAGAGAAAGTTGTGGTGAAAGAATACAGCAGGGTTCGCCATCACCCCCTGCCGGAGCCTCGTGGAGCTTTAGGTGTTTTCGCTCAATAAACACTCACAGCGCCCGGTCTGGGAATCGAAACCGCGATCCTATGACCGCGAGTCCGCTGCCCTAACCACTGGGCCATTACGCCTCCACAATTGCTATGTAGTGCACTATGAAATGAATAATCAGTGTATGCAAATTAGATATAAAATCTAGCGATGTTGATCTCTATTTTTTTTATCTACAAAGAAATAAAATTTACGATGCAAACATTTTGTTTAAGGGTTAGGGCTAGGGTTAAGATTAGGGTTAGAATTAGGGTTAAGGTTAACAAAACTGTATATTTATTAAAATTATATAAGTATATGTCTTGATTTCTAGTTATCCCCCCCCCCACCTAAAAAAAAAAGAATCGCTGTGTAGTGCACTATGATATAAATAATCAGTGTATGCATCGTTATGCAAATTAAACTTAACAATTTTACTGATTCATAGTGCTGCAATTAGCTTTAAATTACGAGTCTATCAGTGGCTGGAAAATAGGTATTGTTTCTTTGATGGGACTTTAAGAAGACCAGAAACTAGCCATGTCAACGTTTTGGGCCCTGAGAGAGATAAAAACCTGTTTACTTTTAACAATGAGCTTTAAATTGTATTAAGCCGTTGTTGAAGAGTCTAACTGCTTATTACTTAAGATTAATTATCGTTATAGTTCAGTTCTGTGTCTAAAAATTTGTGTGTAAAACTGGCATTTTCAGAAATATCTGTTTCTGTAATTGTAATATTGTAATTACAAGAAAATTGTAGGCTCTTCTTCCTTCACAAGGATTATTATTCGATTTTCTATAAGTGTTCATTATGATTTGGAAAAATATACATATATACTTCATTGCGGTTGTGCCGTTAGCTTTGCTACACTTTCACTACATGAATTCTCCTCTGATATGAGGCATTCGATAAGCGAGGGAGTTTGATGTTGCTTTCCTCCAGAACTCTCGAGAGGAGAAGATCCAGTTTTGTTTTGAAGATGCCTACATCCACCCCATGTAGGTTTCTTATGCTTTAGAGAGGATATTGAAGAGCTGAGGGTCATTGAAACCCAATCTGTTGTAGTATCGGGTTCTGTATCCTGATGGCAATGTTGGAAGTTTTGGCACTATGCAATAGCGCCTCGTTCTATTGTTTGCGTAACTTTCAATGCCAAAATTTCGTACAAGTTCTTTTAGGACTTTTCAGATGTATATCACTGCATCTCTTTCCCCACTTCGTTCTAGAGAGTAAAATATTAACTTTTTCAGTCTCTCCCAGTAGCTGACATGTCGCATTGAGACGATCTTCTTTGTGTAGCTTCACTGGATTGCTTCAAGTTCCGTCTTTAATTTTACACTGTTGGTGATCATAGTTGGAAGCAGAAATATAAACGGGTGAGGGAAAATGTCCTCTAGGGGATTTCCTGTTCTCTCGTTCTGAAAGTTCTACGGATCCATCCCGTCAACCGTCTGCTTTTTATTGCCAACTTAATAAAATACACCAGAAAAGATGCATTATTACTCATGTCAATGGCCGCGCCGCGCCCTTCCTGTTTGTTTTCACTGTCCTGTTTTTGTTACCCATTTCGACACTCGGCAAAATCCCAAATTTTATTTAATTTGCCTTGCGGGAGCAACTGTTTTCTCGAAAGCGTATCTTGTTGTTAAATGCTCGAAAGCGTATATTGTTGTTAATTGATCGAAATACGAGACTAGAAAAACAGCCAACAACTGATGAAGGGTCGTTCTTTATGTTGTTTGTTTTCTATTTGTGTCTTTCGTTGTTCGAAAGAATAGTTCATGTTCCATGTACTCGTGCTTCGTACTTTTTTGTTGTACACGTTTCATGACGTCCTGTGCCTACACATGCATATATATATATATGTGTATATATGCATATATATTATTGTATTCATATTATTATATGATTGAACGCCACACATCCTCTTCCAAGTAAGTTTTATCCTAATAATTCTAATACGCAGTCTATACCATCTTTTTACTCTTTCGTTTTTCTCTCTTTTTCTCTCTCTGATTTCTTTACCTCCTCTTCTCCCAATATTCTATCCTATTATTCTGTCACTCTCTCTCTCCCTCACTCCTCACTCCTTGCTAACGTGGCTCCCACGTAACCATCGGCCATCTTTCTTTCTCCCCGTTGTAGCTGGAATAAGGAAGACGTGTTCTTGTTTGTCTCCTGTCCTCGCTTGATTTACGCGTTCGCCACCACAACCTCGTTGTGATGGCGAACACCACTCTCTCTTCATCACTCCTCCTCTCTTGATCACGTGGCTCCCACGTGACCATCAGCCATCTTTCTTTCTTTCTCACCGTTGTAGCTCTATCCAGGAAGGCGTGTTCTTGCTTGTCTCCTGTCCTGCCTTGATTTACACGTTCGTCATCACAACCTCGTTTAGGCTTAGCAGCCCTTCCTGCTTTTTGGGGGGTTTTTTTTTTTCACTGTCCTGTTTGTGTTACCGATTTTGAACCTCCGCAAAATCCCAAATTTTATTTAATTTGCTTTGCGGGAGCAACTGTTTTATCGAAAGCGTATATAGTTGTTAAATGCTCGAAATACGAGACTAGAAAAACAGCCAACAACTCATGAAAGGTCGTTCTTTATGTTGTTTGTTCTGTTTTCCATTTGTGTTTTTCATTGTTCGAAAGAATAGTTCATGTTCCATGTACTTGTGCTTCGTGATTCTTTGTTGCACACGTTTCGTGACCTCCTGTGCCCACATATGCATATATATATATATATATATATATATGGAATTTACAAAAAAAAAAAAGACGAAGACGGGTGTGTAAGCAACAAACAGTTGTATTAGTCTAACGCTCGGTATGTGAGAAAGTCTTTTACGTTTCGAGCCTACGGTCTTCAACAAAAAGGAACACAGATATGAGCAGAGAGAGAAAATAAAAAATGTTTAGTGGTTAGCGATCAATATATATATATATATATATATATG
>NC_068982.1:66340739-66344625 GCF_001194135.2 Octopus bimaculoides | reverse complement strand
TGTAGCTTTACTCACTGTGACTCTGGAAAGATCTTCGAAAACCTTGATCTTGTCCACTAGCTCGAACTTGGTGTGGCAGGCAAAACGATTAATATCTTTCTCAACTACGCCCCTCACATAAGTAATCAATGGCATTACAATCGGATTAATTAGGAGGTCATAATTGAGGCTAGTGAAGTTGTAGAAATTCTCCAATAACTACTTCTGATTCATTCCGGAGGTATGGCAAAGAGTCAAATCCTGCTGCTACACATATGTCCTTTAAATAGTAACCCTCTCCATCCAGGGTTTGACTACAGTCTTCAGCACCTTCACATAACCGTTTAAATTGATCCTGATACTCTGTCCAATGATGTGGGGATGAATTCCGTCATGGGGGCCGCGGTGAGAACGCCTGTTGTATCCTTCTCTGCTTGCCACGGATTCGTAGTCTCTGTTGCAGTTGTCCATGTCATGTCTTACAGCCTTAACAGTATACACGGAGCACTGAGCAACAATCATGTTTCGGCATTTTGACACCCGGTGCAAATCATCATGTTACAGGTAACTCTCTTTTCCAATATTCAGATAGCTTCCAATCCTCCATGCCAGCTAATACGACTTTCTTAACTACGACTTTAATCTTTATGCTCTTCAATCAATGCCGTTGACTGTTCACCAATACATCAGGCTGGAATCAAAATCGTCAATCTTAGTTCGAATACACTCTTTCCGTGGGGTGGGGGTGAGAGAGCGTGACCTAGTCGTTAGGGGGATGCATTGTGTTCTTGAGCAACACATTATTTCCCGTTCGTCTACGATCATTTTGGCATCTGACGAGAGTTCATTACTTGTTTTAGTTATTGTACAGCGGCCATGCTGGAGCACCGCTCTGAAGGATTTAGTCGAACAAATTGACCACAGTACTTAATGCTTTTAAGTCTAGAACTCATTCAATCAATGTCTTTTGCCGAATCGTTATGTTACGGGACGTAAAAAAAATCGATTGTCAAATGTTTGGAAGATAAGCACAATAACAGGCACACGCAGAAACACACACACACACACACACACACACACACACACACACACACACATATACATGTATGCACATGCATGTATGTGTGTATGCGTGTATAGATAGATAGATAGATAGATAGATAGATAGATGCATGCATACATACATACAATAGATAGATAGAAAGATGTATAGATATACATATGTATGTCTATATACGTATATATATTTGTGTGTGTATGTATAGGCGTATGTACTGTATATATATATATATATATATATATATATATATATATATATATAACTCATGACAAATAGTGTAATGACGTAATGTAATGGATATTTATTTAAAGACTCAGGGAAAATCAAAATGAAGATTTAATTTTAGTTTCCCGTCTTAGTAATTTGAATTCGGATTAGCAACAGTCATCAACATAGTTCTATGTGTAACAGGTAAATTTAATTTTACACGATTTGTGCTAAATATATTTCCAGCCCGAGTAGAAATATTTGACTCACCAGCTTGGTAATTTAGACACGTAACAGGTCTCTTAGTTGACAAAGTGCCAATGGTTCGATACGACCTTCTTGCTTCATATGAGAAGCTAGTTAAAATACTTTTATTGTGTGCAATATATGAGCGGGTGCTGAAAAGTTCCTGGCTTTAAGGGTGTCGCGAAAGGCCTGGTAGGGGGCCCAACCTTACGAGACTTAGAAAAACTGAAGAACTGCTGCAATAAGTGTGTGAATCTGAGAGGGGAATATGTTGAATAAAATCATAATGAACTGATCCTCCTGTATTTTCTTTTACCCAAAGCCAGGAACTTTTCAGCAACCCTTCGTATCCGTTTTATAGTGTTAGAACAATTGATTTTGGGGGTGGAGGTGATAACAGTTGGGATTTCAAGCTCAGAACGTAAAGATCCTCAACAAATATTGTAAAACAATTTTTTTATACTCTCTCACGATTCGACCGGTTCGCCGCCCTCTGTAACAACATTTCTTTCTAATTTTGGCACAATGGAAATAACCTTACGGGTTAGCGAAATCGATTACATCAATTCCAATGCTCAACTGGTACTTATTTTAACCCCGAAAGGATGAAAGGAAACGTTACCCTCAGCGAAATTTGAACTCAGCATAAAGTGCCGGACAAAACGCTACTAAGCAATGTGTCCGACTTTCCAACGACTCTGCCATTCATCCACCCTTTAATGATTGTTTCTGATTTTGATACAAGGCCAGCAATAGATCCCCGGTCTGAGAAGAGTCCATGAGCTGTGGTTTCTTCTTTCTGTTCCTCCAACCAGTTTCGATAGGCTTGCAAAGAAGGGACACTGGAATTTGTGTCCTTCCTCCTCTGACTGAGCCTTACAAAATGGACACATTTTATCCTACAACATTTTATACCAAATTTCCTGTTTTCAACCTAACTCTCTGGAATATGCAACAAATTACCTAGGACTGTTACCTTCGTTGGACTGGTGTTCAAACCAATGGGAGAGGTTTATATATCTCATCCGTTTAACGCCAGGAAACCGGACCTAATCACCAGTTTGTATAATACCTTGATATAGGATCCAACAAGGAAGATTCTATGCGACCCAATTTCCCTCAAGTCGCACTTTAGTGTCTTTAAAATAGGAAGAACACACAAGATAATGCAATCCTATAGATAGTATGCCTGAAAAGATGAAATGGTTACGACTAGAACAAATTTTATCAGAGGCTTACTGGATAAGACTAAACGACAATGATAACAGCATCGATTCGACATTTAGAAGCCAAGATAATCCTACCGAAGATCAAAATCTTCAGTATTGAAATATGGGTGGTGCTATTTACAGAGGAAAATTCATTAAATTATTTTTTCGCACCTTCATTTAATTATTATCTAATCAATTATTAAATTAAATCAATCATTCAGTCATTTATCCGTCCATTCAGTCAGCCAACCATTCATTTTGTTTATTCATTAAGTCAATCAATTGATAGTTCGTTTATCGAATCATTCAATCATTCGATCATTTCTTCATTCAATCATTCAACAAATCCTTCTCACAATCATTTAATCATTTCAATCGGTTTATCATTCGTCCCATCAATTGCTCATTCAAGCACCATTCATTCTAGCACTCATTCAAAGGAAAATGCTCAACTGTTCATTCATTGTTTTAAGCATTTATTAAATCATTCAAGCAACCAATCGATCATTCAATCAATAAAACATTTATTCAACCTTTATAAATCAATCATTCAGTCAATAAAATATGTAATCGATCAATCATTCATGCAATCAAGCATTCACTCAATCATTTACTAAATCATTCAATCATTTCCTTAAAAGTAAAGGATATCGACGCATGATGAGATCAATATAGGCTCACATCTGCTTGATCAAAGTTAACCTATGACTAAACAACTAAGTGTTCTACGTTCAGTCTTGTTTCATTCAGTTACAAAAGCAAAAAAGAAAGATGAAATGAGAAAATTTAATGTTAAGAATAGTTTAGAATGGCTAGGGTTTTGTGTTTTGTTTTGTTCCTTCAACTGATTTTTTATATAGCTTTTAGTCTGTGGAACCGAATTTTTTGTCTGAAAGTTTGAACATAGAAATGGTGGAGTAATTAATTCCTCAACTGAATAGGAACTAGGAAGGCAGTTTAGATTTTGTATGTATATTGGTGGGGCGTTCTGCTCCGTCTGTTATGGATATTTGCTGGCTTTCATGCTTTACGGAAGCATTGCTGCGGCTGCTGTTATTGCAATTGTTTTTTGTTGTTGTTAATCGTAGTGGTGGTGGTGGTGGTGGTGGTGGTGGTGGTGGTGGTTTGAAATGATTGTGATGTTGTAGGCAATGATTGTGATGTTGTAGGCAATGATTGTGGT
>NC_068982.1:66338363-66340604 GCF_001194135.2 Octopus bimaculoides | reverse complement strand
TGGTAGCTATGTTGGTGATGTCATGGTTGTCTTCTTCCCTCTCAGAAGATGCAAACCCTTCATGTTAATTTTCTCAGCAGTGAGTCAGACTCCATGTTTGCTGTTGATGTTCTGAATGTTTCAGACACGAAACATCTGGCGGGGGTGACGCCTGAAATAGAAACGGTAGTTAAAATGTGCGGCGGGGGTGATGCCCGAAATAGAGACGGCAATGATAAAACAACAGTAAAAATATAGTTCCCATAGGTAGATGAGAAAGAATATAGTTCCCATAGGTAGGTAAGAAGAGGGGACTAGTTGATTACATCGCCCTCAGATTTCACTGGTACTTAATTTATCGGCCCCGAAAGGATGAAAGGCAAAGTCGATTTCGGCGGAATTAGAACTCAGAACGTGAAGACGGACGAAATACCACTAGGCATTTTGTCTGACATACTAACGATTCTGCCCGCTCACCACCTTTTGAGGCACCTTATCATAACAATTAGAATTCCTTTATTGGCTACAAGGGTCTAAAACTATAGAACAAAGCATGCTATACAGAAAGGTTGGAAAAACTTGTGATGTACTTACACAATAAACCGTGGATGGGGCAAAATTTTTATACAACATAGCAGATAAGTAAAAACTAAATTAGTAGACATACAAAGATACCTCTCAGTAAACTGGTGAGACGATCAGGGTGTCTACTTCACGATTCTGATTATCTTTTACTCCGGGTATTCCTTGCACTTTCCCAACTGCATTTCGAATCTTCCGAATTCCCTCTTAACCCATTCGTTGGATCGAATCGCGAAGTTTCCCATATGCCCTGATGTAGGGATATTAGTTGTTGATAGTTAGTTAGTGTTACCAACCTCTCTCGTCTCAGGATTTGGGTGTTCGTCCTTTACCTCGCCCTCAGCTAGCAGAGTAAGTTATGCCCTGTTTTAGTATTTTCAGCAGTTTCTTCAAACTCTAATTATTATTTCGGAGATCCTTGAAGTCCAACCAAAGTGGGCAGTACAGTGCCTTCTCAATAAGGTTTTCATCCCACTTCTTTTCTTGAAGGAACGTAACCTAGTAATTAAAGGGTTGCGATTACAATCATAACGCATGAAACTAGCCTGTCATCTCGCCTCATCTTCTGTTTTAATCAACAGCCAAACATTTCCATATACTCTGTCCGTTTCAAAGGAGCATAAACCCTGCCACTTATCAATTAGGGACCCTGTAATTTCTCTTTCGAGGGTTCATGACATTCTCCCTGTTGATTGCATAAAATAAATATATGACTTCTGTCTTTGCTCTTTTATGATTAAATCCTCAGTTAGGGAGGCACTCTATCTATCTATTTATCTGTCTAGACTGACAGAGCCCGGTTTACATTCTTTTATATCAGAGTCACTGATGTATATATTTTGTGAGTTAAAAAGGTAACCGATGGTTTCATGTGAAGAGATCTACACAATTGTTCAAGTCTGCCACAAGGAAGTGTTGGTACACGTCTCCCACACGTGGGTGGGAGTAAACTGATGAGCTGCCTCAGATGACATCACTCTAGTTACACCACTGCTCCAGCATTAGCATCTAATTTGAATTTTTATGAATTGAAGGCAACGAAGATAGGCATGAATCTTTCATTTAAAAGTAACTCATGTAAGTAACGGAGATGTTTCGTTCTTGAATAGTACACGTATGCTTAAATGACCATCATGATTCCATCGAAATTCAGTTGGTAAGATAGTGACGGTGTTAGTACAGAATAGTTACAATTTAATGAAACATCCAGAATCAAATATATGTTTATGGTAATGTATATTTGAAATATGTTAATATACACTTTCCTATGGATAACTATAAGTTTATAAGTTGGTATGTACGTGCATATTTATGTGTATGCTATTTTGGATGTTCAGTGCCAGGTCAATTTTAATCGAGTAGATCTATTATGAAAAGGACTCCACTTTCTTAGGCGGCATCTAGGACTACACTATCAAAAGTGCTCGTTTAATTTTGGGGATTATCTGGCTGTTATTTCTAGAAGAGTGAGTGGCTACATAACAGCTTCTTCGTGAATACATTTGTATGTGTATGCGAACTGTTGCTTGTTCTATGTGTATCTGACACCCTGTACTTATAAACGGTGTTTCTTAAGTACGATACATGTCTCTCTCCCTCACTCTCTCTTTCTCTCTCTCTATCTCTCTCTGTCTCTCTCTCTCTCTCTCTCTCTCTCTCTCTCTCTCTCTCTCTCTCTCT
>NC_068982.1:66333438-66338053 GCF_001194135.2 Octopus bimaculoides | reverse complement strand
TATATATATATATATATATGGAGAGAGACAGAGAGACAGAGAGGCAAAGATGCAGACAGACAGACACTCAGACAGGTAGGCAGAGGCATAAATAGAGAGAGAGAGAGAGAGAGAGAGAATGATTGAAAGAAATCCGGGGGAAAAAAATGAAAGATGAAGTTGAATGAAAATAAAATAAAATGCAAATAGTAAAAGTTAGTGAGGGTAGGGACATGGGAAAATAAAGTCTGAAACATTAGTGAAGTAATGAGCAGACAGGGGGAGGTAATTTGACAGCAATAAAAGTGGAGCAAGACAAAGAAAGAATTCTTCAAATGGAAGAAATTTGAGTTAGTGAAGGTGGGAGGTGAACTGAATATGGAATGGCATGAAGGGAACAGGAAGATTTAAAAAAAAAGAAGTCTGTGGTAGTGGGTAGCAGTGGCTGAAAGAAAGGATAATAAATGTAAACGGTAGTAACCAAATATTATAGCAAGCAGTTTGACACGAGCATAAAGAGAACTAGTGAGCGGGAAAAACAGCCAAAAAATACGATGGGTGCTGGAAGGTAGAAATTAGAGAGAAACATACAAGGCAGATGGTATTTGACACCGCATGCTGCAAAGATAAACAAGAAACTGCTCCACACACACACGCACACGCACGCACACACACACACACACACAAAATAATTACATTGACCCAACATTAAAATATTATTTTCTTTTTAAAATGAATAAGTTTTATTATTTTAAAGGTTCCAACTATTTGGCGGTGGCCACGCTGGGACATTCTATTTGATATTCGAGAATATGTTTTCTTCATCAGAGATCAGAATAATCTAGAATTGCAGCTAGCAGAATCTTTATGTAGCATTAGGTTGTCAGATAAATTCGTTCGTTTTTGCTTTGTTTTTTGGGGGTTTTTTGGCGGGGAGATTTTTTTTCCTGCTTGGTACGCGTCGCCATATGTCTGAAAAGAGATAAAAATTTATTCAAGTTTCAAAAACGATAGACAAAAGTTGTAGAGGAAAAATAGAGCTACAAAAACCCATAAAACAACTACGAAAAAAATTTTTTCGTGTTCATTCAAATATCACTGGAAAAGGATTAAAAATAATTGGGGAAAAATGAACAAATGTATTTGACCACACAATATACTTCAAAAGCAATACCTCAAAGCAATAAATGAGAGGAATTGAATGCAAGATATATATCGGCTACGAATGCATGGTCATTAGACTGACTAGAAGAAGCAGTTAAATTTCCCTTACAGTCTTAAAAGAGGAAGGTAGATCGCTGGATAGGGTAGTCCGAAATGTATCCGAAATGTTTTTGGTCAACTCTTTCGATTTTAATTCTGTCCATATCTACAATGACTTTTGTGAATATATAATCTACCCCAGTACTTATTTAACTCTCGTATTCTATCGGTCTCTTTTACCGAACCGCTATTGTTGATGCTATTGACGATGTTGTTGCTGCTGCTGCTGCTGTTGATGTTGTTGCTGTTGTTGCCGCTGTTGATACTGTTGATACTGTTGATGCTGATGATGTTGCTGCTGATGTTGGAGCTGGTGTTGTTGGTGTTGGTGCCGCCAGAGGTAGTGGTTACGTCCCACCCACTGCGCGGTCTCTTCAGCAAGCGTCCTCCATGAATGTGCTAAACATGGAAACTGCATGGAAGCCCGTCATATACATACATATATATATATATAGCCCGGGGCTATAGTGGAGGACGCTTGCCGAAGAGACCAAGCAGTGGGTGGAACGGAATCCAAAAATACATGGTTTCAAAGCGAGTTTCTTAACCGCACAGCCATGACATATCGCAGATATTTCGTCCAAATCTCCAAGAACTCTGCAAGCCCATCTTCTCAGTGAAGGACTAAACTGGAGCTGAACACTAATAATTCTCTCGACGTTTTAGTTCCACCATTTCGTCTGCTTTTAATGTGTAATTTAACTAAAGTTACGAAACCAGACTACCGCAGCGGCTGTTTTTAGCTATCAATGAACGGTTTAGTTTCTTTGCTTTGTTTGAATTCTGTCTGTGATCGTAAGTTGATCATAAAAGGGTTATCGTTATGTTGTGATTCTTTGTAACCTTTCCAAGCAGTTATCTCATTCATAGATACCAAACAGATCTCATTCTTGAATTCAATTCCACTCTTTTATTGCTCTGAGGTAATTCCCATATACTAAATTTAACATTTCTCACTGTTGCCAACCTAATATACCACACCAATAAATACTTGAGGTAAGGGAGTATCTACGTAGTGGTTCGGCCTGCTAGAAATGACAACCAACTCCCTTCCAAATTATACGCTATTGTCTCAAATAAAAAAGCATGCCTTGTACAAAGCAGATTTTGATATATAAAAGGGGCGGAATGGTCAAGGCTGGAACGCTTTTGATCCGTAGATCTACGCATACAGGGCTGACTTGTGGCTTGTTAAACAAAAATCAGCTTAAGGCGGTGTCCCAACATTGATCAAAGTCGAATGATTGAAACTAGAGAAAGAATAAGTAATATGCATATATATTACTTATAATGCTTTTGATATATATATATATATATACATATATACATGTTGGGACACCGCCTTAAGCTGATTTTTGTTTAACAAGCCACAAGTCAGCCCTGTATGCGTAGATCTACGGATCAAAAGCGTTCCAGCCTTGACCATTCCGCCCCTTTTATATATCAAAATCTGCTTTGTACAAGGCATGCTTTTTTGAACTCAGAACGTTAAGAACAAGAACACATACAACGAGACATTTTGACCGTCGTTTTACTAACTTTTGACAATCCCTTGCACCCTTTCTAACATGGCTGTTCCCCACCGCCACCAATTTGTTTCTACATATGTTCTCTATCATTTTCCTTTCCCTCCATGTCTCTTTGTTTCTGCTTGTCCCCCTCCTCTCTCTTTCTCTCGCAGCTCTTTTCAATCTATGTGCCGATCTGTTTGTCACTGCCTTGCTTTTCTCTATATCTATTTATCTACATATCTAGCAAGTCAGCTATTTGTTTGTTTGTGTGTCTAACATGGATTTACTTCCTGATCCTAGTAGGAAGGTGAATTTAGTCTGGAGCAACAAAGCAGACATTACTAAGTCATTTTATCCCCAAGAGGATGGCCTCTGACGTCATATACTTCTGGCGGGAAAAGTAAATTTGTTGTCAAGAAAATGGATACCAAAAACGGCATAGTAGTAGGGAGGCTGAAAGTAAGAGAGCGAGGGAGTGCACATGTTAGGGAGAAGGGAGTGGGAAAGAGGGACATGTGGGGTAGAAGTTGAAAACAGAAGAGGAGACAGATAAACAGACAGAAAAGGGTGGGGAGATAGAAAGGATTGGTGCGTGTAAGTATGTTTGTGTGAAAAAAAAATTAACAGAGGAATATGGGTAGACAAAGAAGCTAAGCGACAAAGAACGGGAAATATACTGATTTATTCTGGCAAAGTGAAGTGAGCGAGAGAGGGAGAACGAAAAAATAATCAGGCGCAAGCGCGGCTGTGTGGTAAGATACTTGCCTTGCAACCACATGGTTGGGCAAGTACCTTCTGCTATAGCTTCGGGCCGACCAAAGCGTTGTGAGTGGATTTGGAAGACGGACACTGAAAGAAGCCTGCCGTGTGTGTGTGTGTGTGCATGTGTGTGTGTGTGTGTGTGTGTGTGAGGGAGAGAGAGGGTGTTTGTGTGTGTGTGAGAGAGAGAGTATTTGTGTGTGTGTGTTTGTGTGTGGGGGAGTGTTTGTGTGTGTGTGTGAGTGAGTGTGAGTGTGTGTGTGTGTGTGTGTGTGTGTGTGTGTGTGTGTGTGTGTGTGTGTGTGTGTGTGTGTGTGTGTGTGTGTGTGTGTGTGTGTGTTTGTGTTTGTCCCTCACCACCGCTTGACAACAGGTATTGGTGTGTTTACGTCCCCGTAACTTAGCGGTTCGGCAAAAGTGACAGTTAGAATAAGCACTAGACTTTAAAAGCATAAGTTCTGGGGTCTATTTGCTCAACTAAAACCCTTCAAGGCGGAGCTCCAAAATGGCCGTAGACAAATGACTGAAACAAGTAAAAGATAAAAGATAAAGAATGAAAGATGTTAAGGCGACCGATGCAAGTAGTTAACAGTTTGTCCGAAGCACTTTCATAAGTTCATCCTAGACGTCTATGCTTGTTTTCAGACTTTTTTAAATTTGCCCTTGTTTCCTATATTCTGAGTGATGTAAAGCTTTCTTTTCATAAATCACAAGTTTCTCTGGTGGTTGGAGAAAATTGAGAATGTAAATCATATATGATGTTTGGACGCCAGCGAAACATGTCCTAAGTATCACATGCGATGCATCGGACAGGAAAAAAAGATTAAGAGGGACAAACAGAGAAAATATATGGAGAAGTGTTAACTATTCGCAGAAGTATTTCTACTACTAAACTACTGCGGCAAGCAAGATAAGATAGACTCTGGGGTCTGGAAGAAAAGAGAGAGAAAGAGGCGGTGGGGGGAAAAATCAGCGAGAAAGAAATGAAAGAGAAATGACAGATAACATACAGGTAGGGTAAGAAGTGGACAATGATTTGAGAGAGGGGGAGAAAGAGAGCGAGAGAGAGAGAGAGAGAGAGAGAGAGAGAGAGAGAGAGAGAG